>NC_092046.1:50742903-51042903 GCF_003086295.3 Arachis hypogaea | reverse complement strand
AGTGACACCCAACATTGTCACTAATGTTGGAAGAACACAAGCCCCTAATGAGCCACGTTGACTCCCACGTTAACATAGTTAACGTGGAAGCTAACGTGAAGAAAGAAGGTGATCGCCAACGTTAGTGACACCCAACATTGTCACTAACGTTGGAAGGAGCCACACATGCCACCATGAGCCACGTTAACTCCCATGTTAACTTAGTTAACGTGGAAGCTAACGTGAAGAAAGAAGGTGATCGCCAACATTAGTGACACCCAACATTGTCACTAACGTTGGAAGGAGCCACACATGCCACCATGAGCCACGTTAACTCCCACGTTAACTTAGTTAACGTGGAAGCTAACGTGGATAAGGGAAGGATGAGCCAACGTTAGTGACACTCAACTTTGTCACTAACGTTGGAGATGGCTAGCAAGGCCACGTTAGAAGCCACGTTAACTTAGTTAACGTGGACTCTAACGTGGAAAATAGGGGCAATTTGGAACGTTAGTGACAATGGTAAGTGTCACTAACGTTCTTGAAGGATGGCAAGCCTACGTTAAAAGAGCCATGTTAACTAAGTTAACGTGGGCTCTAACGTAGGGAAGGGGGAGGCTTCTCAACGTTATTGGGAAAGTTGAGTCCCAATAACATGTGTGAAGGACATAGTGGAAACGTTTGTGCCACTAACGTTGAGGTTAACGTGGCCTTTAACTTTGGTGAGGAACGTTAGTAAAAAAAGTGATTGTCACTAACGTTCTCGAACCCATATTTTCACTGAACGTTAACACCACTAACTTCCTGAGCCAAAGCCCCTGCCCACTTCATACTTTCTCTCTGCAAGTAAAAGCTAAGCCCAATGAAGAAGAGAACTGCTTCCAACTCAAGATCCAAAGGCCCAAGACTTGAAGAATCAACTAGAAGAACAGAAGAGTAGTATATATAGGAGTATCTTTGAAATATTTTGGGGAGTTGGAAATTATAGGGAGACTCTTAGCATAGAACGACTCTCTGTATTTACTTTCTCTGCACTTCTAAGTTTTCATCATGTATTCTCCATCTTTGTTTTCATTTTCCAGAGCTATGAACAACTAAACCCCTGTCATTGGGTTAGGGAGCTCTGTTGTAATTTGATGGATCAATACTAGTTTTCATTATTCTTCTTCTATCTTTTCTCTTGATTTTACTTGAAAGCTTTCGATCTTCATCCAATTGAGTAGTTATCTTGAAAAAGAAGCTATTCATACTTGGATCTCTTCTGAACCTTGAAAGAGGAATGAAGAGATCAAGCTAGAAATGCTTTCTCATGCTGGACCAAATTGGGTTTGGATGGATATGTGACTATAATCCTCTCAACACTTGGTTTGGGAAATGCATGTGGTATAATCAGTGACCATACTTCATCTCTTCTCATGAGCAATTGACCAAGGAATTGGCTATTGATCAAGATTTGAGAGATTGAATTACAAGAAATTGTAATTCAATCACTTAAGATTGCCAAGGAGATCAATGAGTGCATTGATTGAGGAAGAGATGAAAATGAAATTGATCCGGAGAAGGCAACATCTCCTAAGCCCAATGAACTCCCCATTTCTGATCTTACCCATTCTCTTTAATTTCTGTTATTTACTTTAATGAGCAATTCCCCCATTCCCATTTACAATTCTGCAATTTACCTTCCGTCATTTACTTTCAGATCTATAATTCTAGCATTTACTTTCCTGTCAATTACCTTCCCGCCATTTTATTTTCTGCAATTCTCAACTCAAATTCTGGATTCGCTCAACTAGAACAGTCCTCTAATTAAAGTTGCTTGATCAATCAATCCTTGTGGGATTCGACCTCACTCTATTGTGATTTTTTACTTGACGACAAATTCGGTACACTTGCCGAAGGGAATTTGTTGTGAGACAAGTTTTCCATGCATCACTGACATAATCGGACTTACCAGGAAAATTAGAAGAGAGGGACCTCTTTCTTTGTGCCTCTAGCGTCTTATTTTGCAAGGCGATTGAAGAGGCCTCCCTGTTCTCTTTGCTGGAGCACGCAACATCATTCGCAAGAGACCTGTGGTTCAACACGTTGCCAGTTCAGTCATGGCTGGATGCATTCTCAGCACACAGGCACATAGGTGATGCTATTACTATAGCGCATGGAGAAATTAGGACGGTATGATGTCTTATGTCAGCTCACAAAAAGGATCTTTTACTATATTTCAAGCTGCTACATTCAATGCAGTTGTTTTATTATCCTGTAATTAAAAGACACTTTCCAAAGGCCTTTCATATTTGAGACTCTGAACATTGTAGGGATTGCTTATATTCGAAATAAAGTACCGCAAGAAATTCGGCTCCGGGTTCATAAATAGCACGAACCTATTTCTTTCGCAACAAATACTTGAGGAGGTGAAGGTAAATTATGGATTTTTTGCGATTTGTTTAGCCATCTAGTTCGGTACAATAGTTTAAATCAATGGGGATAGAGCCGGTTACTAACTATTCTGCATAGTTCAGTAGTGTTTCTTTAAATGAATGTTTTTGGAATAAACAAATACATATCTCTCTAGTAAACCACCACTGATTTTCTCATTTGTTATTCATCACACTCTCTCACCAAATTGAAGAAAACGATATTTACCTAAATAACACAATTGACCTATCAACCGATTTTCTAGTCTTATTTTCTTTTGTGGCATGAGGTACTAAATGGGTAAGTAAATAATTATATGTATGTTTCTACAATAAATATTATTATATCTGACTCTCAAATCTGAATATGTGCGAGATCATGTTATAGTAAATTGTTAATCTGTCTAACAAGATCATATCAATTTTAGTTAGTATACCTCATCTCTTTTCCTTTGTCTCCATGTTTGTTGTTTTATTTTTTATTTTTGGTTACCTCCTAAGGAGATTACTTGGAAGAAGAAAGTTGAAAAGGAAAATAGGATGTGGATGTAATTTAGTCAGTTAACTTTGTTCAGTGAATCTTACAATGCTTGGGAAGATATGATTTGACAAGGCTATCATATTATTTGCTTCCTTTTATTGCATACTGTTGAGACTGGTCTAGAAATTTAAGGAATGGATTTTAATTTCTCAGTTGGCACTTTTTATTGCTCCCATTTGTATTACATACTTTATTTTAATTGTAATTTTAATTTCTGTTTTAGTTTGGGATTTTAAATTCATATTAAGGTTTACTTGGAACTTTATTAGTTAATTAGTTACCATGGTGTCCAGTTGAAATGTTCTTTAGTTGACATGAAGAATGAAATGTTGCTGATGAAAAATAAAAAGTACTTCCGATTAGTGGCGTTGAAGACTTCTTTAGTTGACATGAAGGATGAAATGTTGCTGATGAAGAATAGAAAGTACTTCTGATTAGTGGCGTTGAAGACTTCTAGCTACTAATTAATGCACCTTTTCAGATTGCACCTTTTTTAATTTGTGCAGGATCGCTATGAGAATAGTCTGATTGTTGAACTTGAAATTGTGTCTCGGGAGGAATTCACTCTTATGCAAAGAGGTCTTATAGAACTTTGGGAACATAAGTCAAACAGGAAGTTTATAATATGGAGCTTAATCATGTTTTTAGTTTGTAAAATTTGTAAATTCTAAGAACTTCATTGCCTATGGTGTATCCGTCAGGTTTAGCTCGGGAAAAGATTCAAGAAACTCCAGAAGAAACAGGCGAGATAGTTCAAGACTCAATGCTTGAAGAAGACGTTGTGCCAGATAATTTTGATGAGGTTGCCTCTAAAGGAAACAATACTTCAATGCTCACCTTTGACCTCAATAAAA
Organism: Arachis hypogaea; assembly: GCF_003086295.3. Taxonomy (NCBI): domain Eukaryota; kingdom Viridiplantae; phylum Streptophyta; class Magnoliopsida; order Fabales; family Fabaceae; genus Arachis; species Arachis hypogaea. The sequence continues at coordinate 51,039,118 of NC_092046.1, read as the reverse complement.
CTCAAGAGGAGAATGATATCTGTTGACTCAAGTTTTTATCATTAGTCTGACTTGTCTTATGAAAAATTGAGACTGAATTTAACTCAGTGACTGATTGTGATCTTCTCCTTGGATGTTGAATTTGATGAAGTAGCAATGAATTTGTTGTAGATTAATCTCAAATTAGTATATATTTCTTGGATTATTAATTAATATTTTCACTTGTTGAATTAATGATTCCTACGAATTCAAGGCTTTTATATTATCGATTTGTCATATATATATATATATATATATATAAAGAATATAAATATATAAATCCAGGTGGTGAAATTGCTTAATGAACTACATTCTATAATCATGACTATCATATTGACAAGATGACATGGATTAATTAATAGACATGAATTGTAGAAATTAAGATCTATAATTACACACTGCATTCATCTAGTTAAATTTCAACATAGTTTAATTTATCCAAATAATTTAGTAATTTATTTTAATTCAAATTAATGCAATCATATTAATTTATAATCAGTAAATATTATTATATTATAACTCCTAAAAATATGAGTATCATCGTTACTATTATTATTATTATTATTATTATTATTATTATTATTATTATTTTTCCTTATAAATTTGTTATTTTTTATTCTTATGATTTACCTTCTAATAGTTTGTTGCGGTGATGACATTGCTTATATTGTTAATTACCTTTTTATTATAATACTTTGATTTTGGACCAATTTTACTTAGTTTGAATATTTGCATTCTCTTTGAAAAAGCCTGACCACTTTAAATTTATTATTATTGTTATTGTTGTTTATAACTTTTTTCGGACCCCGCTTAAATATACATTCCCAGCTCCTCCAGTTTTCAAATCAAAGAAGCCACCGCCACTACCATAATCCTTATTCTTCCCCCACTACTAAACCATTCATATAGTCCAGCACCTCCAAAGCTTGCATCATCCTGGTTCTTCTCCTCCACATATATGCTGGGAGCTGTGATATTGCCGTTCTTATTCGCTGGTTTTCACTATCTCCATCTTCGGAACGAAAAAGACGTTTGTCTCTGTGGCGAGCCCGTGTCCTAGAGCCCCTTTTCTCTCTCCCCGAGGTCCGGTCGTTCCTCTCTCACCATCAATCCACTCCTCCCGCTGCAGGTAAGCACCACTGGCCCCCTCTGTGCTTAATTGCTAATTTGGTGATTAAAATTGAGGCCGATAATGAGTTTAAAATTGACATGCAAGTTTCTCCTGATGTTATTAGCCGAGTTAGTTTGTTAATGGGGAGTGGGATTTGTTGATGGCGAGCATGGTTCAGTTAAGGTTGAATTCTGAGTTGGGGTTTAATGGTATTATTGAATGCGTTTTTAATCTTCTTAATGGTATATTTGAATTTTGTTACCGCTAATGGTTGCCTATGAATAGAAGTTGGGAGTTTTTAGTTACTGCTATTCTTAGATAAGTCTATTTCATTTGAACTCAATGAAGTAGGTAGTGGATAGAACTAGTACCATGTATGAAGCTTAGTAGAAAATTTCACAGAAACAAGCAAAGACTCAACACTTGGATGACATTCTCTAGTCAAAATTAATTCAATTAAACTAATATCCTAGTTCTTCCATTCAATATCATGTTGGGGATTACCCTAATTAGTATGTAAGTGTCCCTTCCTCGACAGAAGAATAACTTTTCATACTTAACAACCAAAGAGTCATTAAGCTTGATGGAACCCCTTAAATTATACTCTAAGGTACACATAACATCTCTCAAATTTCAATGATACTAGGATTCAGTGATTTAGAGGCATTGATAATACCAAAAGTGAATAAATAAAAGAATCAAATCTAGAACCACAAGAATTAAACAAAATTGAAACAAAATAGATCAGTTTCCATATAAAACTGTTAAACTACTGAGTTTTCTAAACCAAAAAGTGGCTAAGTTGGGGAGTAGGACTTGTTGATGGGGAGTAGGATTCAGTGATGGCAAATTCTGAGTTGGGGTTTAATGGAAGAATTGAATGCGTTTTTAATATCTGTAATTTGTGTTTCTTCTTTTCCTAGATGAAATTTATGTATATTGTTGTCCTTGGAGTTAGCAATAATAAGGTTTATAGATTTCATAGACTGACTATGTGATGACCAAATTAATCTCCTTGATGTTTTGCACTTTGAAAGGAAAACACAATCCCATTGATTCTCCTGTGGGTTGTGACATCAGCAAGAGTTGAAGGTTATGATTAAGTATGCTTCTATTTTTTTTTTTTTTGGGACATTGGTATGCTTCTTAATTTTCTTGATAGGGGTGGAGAATAATTCTGGTAAGTGATCACTCGAACATACAATGTGAATTGTTGTACTTGAATTTAATAGTTTCCTTTGCAGTCTATAACTTTTACTCAGGACCTTGTTATTAGATATAATTATGATTGAAGTTTTCTAGTCTAGTAACTACTCTCACCAATTTGACCTGAATAAGTCAAATTTGATTAAAGTAGTGTGACATATATGACAAGTGTTACCAAATTGTGCATGCAATTATATGTTTATAAATATTAGGTGTACATTGCACTACCGGTAATATCTGTGTAGTTTTATGTGAAACTTACAATTGCCAAGTTTCATTATCCATTAAAGCATTTTATCATAAAAATATCCTTTAAAGCAATCATAATCATAAGAAATAAGTGACTTCACTAATTATCACGGTGAATGATTTATTAAATTTCTACTATTTTAAAATAGATTTTTCCTAAATTATCTTAAAACATAATAACTTTAGCATACAAATTACAAACAAGTTTTAGGTTGTTGGCCAATATGTAGCTTTGCCTCATATAAGTATAGAATGAACATGGCATCTTACTCATGTGTGCTATCATTTTTTATGTAATTAACCCTTAACTTCAGCCTCTATTCTCATACTATATATTAATTATTATCAATAGGTTTTAAAAGAAAGAGATTAATAAATATTAATTGCTTTCTCCTTTCAATTCAGTGTATATAGATCTATTACGAGAATATATGTTTTTAACCTTTGCCACTTCATTAATACCTTTAATTGTTAGTATATATATTTCATAATTATGACTAAATTATCTATTATCTTTACTTGTTAGGAAGTTCACAAGCAAATTGATCCGAATGTAACTGGTTTAGTCTTCTTAAATTATTATCATTTTGTTTTTATCCAAATCCAGTCAGGAAAGATGCCCAGGATAGGTCGTTACACGAAGAAAGCCCGGTTAGACACAGCATGTCAGCAGCCTCAAGTAGGATTTGATGCGGCTTCAACTTCCCATTAAGCGGATTGCGTAATTCTTGCATCCAGTGGCAGTGGTTCCCCCGCATTCTCATCTTTACGCCCCTTTCGTCCGCCCCGTAGTGAACCACCGCCTGCTCCATAGGCTTGCACGAATGATGTTCAAAACTCAGAGCCGGACACTGAAGACTTAGACCCAGAGGCAGATGAGGTAGATTCTTTTGAGCAACATGTTGATAACCTGTTTGCTGCATCGGATGCTTAGAAGCGTAAGGGACGCAAGACCACTGAATTTTGGGATGTTAAAACAATTGGTATACAAGAATTTATTTAATTCTATTTTTCATTCAGCTATTTTCCTATGATGTCATCACAGCTTGGCTCCAATGGTAACTCACACAGAATAACTATGATTTACAGAATCTAATGGCACAATCAAACAGGTCAAATTGAGTATGAAGGAAGCTATAAAGTCACCTAACGAAAGAAAGATCGTACTTAGGTTTAACAGTGCACTGCAACCAGTTGGGGATGAATCAGGTATATTGAGTGGCGTTATGGGACTGCTAGGATCTGACTACACCAAATTCCCAATCTGCGAGAAGGACTGGAGAAAGGTTCGCATCAGGGACAAGGTCTATAATGAATGTGTAAAGGTAAAATCTTATTTTTTTTGTACCATTCCGGACTCATAATTTGAACCCTACTGATAATTTAATTTTACTGTTGCTGGAAATGTTCCATTTTGATGAAGATAGTAGAGGAATTATCAAGCGTATAATATTAAAAATGCTAGGAAGGGTTTGGAAGGAAACGAAGAACAAGTTATACCATCACTGCTACGACTCAGAACTTTCACTTGAAGAAAATATTGAAAACTGTCCACTAGGAATTACTGCAGACCATTGGAGATGGTTTCTCGATTATCGCAATAGTGAAGAGACAAAGGTAATATATTTTTATTTCATAACAGAAAAATTCTATTTATGTTACATTGAGTTAGTCAGAACTAGTGTCTAGTAACTCTTAATTTGATAGCATGATAGGAGAAGTGTAAGAAAAATGCTGAGAATCGATCAAAGCAGCTTTACACCCACACTGGCGGATTGAAAAGCTTGGCAAGGCTCGGAGAAGAAGAGGTAATCTATTTTTGAGAATGTTTTTGAACCATCTCCTCTTTTACATATTCACTTTGTCATCATTATTGGTACAGTTGGAACGACAAGGGAGGAGAGTTAGTAGAGGAGAGTTGTATCTCTTAACGCACAAAAGACCTAATGGCTCCTATATCCATGATGCAGCTCGTGCTATTGGAGAAAGTAATGTGTTGAGAATTGGAAAGTTGTTTCTCATATGTTTTAGTTTTAAAAATTTTATTGGAAGTCTGTGCGGTTAGCGACTAGCTAATAAATGCTTATAATTACTTATCTATGTGTGTAGGAAAGAAATGAGGCTATTGAGCAAAGTGATGAATCCTCTAGACTGTTGTCTCAGAATGATTTGCTTGTTCAAGCTCTCGGAAAGGAGCACTCGGATAAGGTGCGTGGCATGGGTTTAGGGCCGACTTCTAGTCAAGTCTTCGGTATAAATTACCATCAGCCGAGCAATGGTTTTGAAAGGGAGGAGACCCAAAGGGTGCTGCTTGAACTACAAGCAGAGTTGGCAGCCGAAAAATTAAAAAGGAAGGCAGTGGAGGATGAAGTAGCAGTCGAGAAGACAAAAAGACAGGCAGTGGAGGATGAAGTAGCAGCTGGGAAGGTAAGGATGAAGGCAATGGAGAGTGTATGTCTACTTCAAGGGCAAGGTGGGAAGCTGCTATCAGACGTCACCGCATGGATGAGTGCGTTGGAGGGACAGATTAGAAAGTAAATCTTAGGATTGTGGAACCTTTTTTTTTAGATATACACCTTTTTGGTGTTGATTACTTTTACTCTTAGTAAGGAGTACACTTTATTGATATTTGGATAATTATATCAATTAAATTAATGGTTTTGCTAATGTCGTTTACCGAGCAATTTATTTTTTTTGGATATAAAACAATTTAACCTACTAATCTTAAGAAGGATTCAAAAAATAACAAAAAAAAACTAGTACATTCAAATTAAAAATAGGGTTGATTGCCAGTGTACAATACAGTATTTTTGCGGCCATTTAGCCAGAATAGCGGCGGTTGCAAAATAGCCGTAAGAAATTTGAAAAAACAGACTAGGAGATAGCGGCGGTTTTAAACCGCCGCCAATTACATTTGAAAAAATAGTGGCCGTTAAATAGCAGCGGTTTCAAACCGTCAGTAAATTTGTGTGGATCACTGTTGGGTTGGGCAGATAGTGGCGGTTATAAACCGACTTGAAACATTGCGCCGCTATTTCTGGGTTTTGCGGCGGTTGTGCCAGCTGTTCATGAGAACCGCCGCAAAATCATATAACCACCCCTTAATAGGCGACGCTTAACAAACCGCTGGAATCCCGTTTCGCGGCGGCTAAAAACTGCCGCAAATTCCTCCAAAAATTGCCGCAAGCTTGAAGATCCTCTCTCTCAATGCTTATGGTTTTAAATTTAGATTTGATACGTAATAGTGAATCAACTAAATTCAGATCTTAAGAATTGTGTGGGGAATGTGCTTCATCTCTTCTCATGAGCAATTGATCAAGGAATTGGAAATCAATTAAGTTTAGAGATTGAATTACCAAGGAATTGGAATTGATTCACTTATGATTTGCCAGAGATCAATATTGCATGATTGAGATAGAGTTGAGATCTAGTGTTCCTGAAGAATCAATATCTCTAAACTTCAATGATCTTACTATCATTACCTTCTTATCTTGATTTATACTTGTCTTTAATTAATACATATTTACATTGATTACTTCCTGCACTTTACTAATTTCAGTCATTTACTTTCCAGTTATTTACATTTCAGTCATTTACATTCCAGTTATTTATTGCTTTCATTTACTTCATTACCAAGTCATTTAAATTCTAGCTTATGATACTGAATAATTCTTCGCTCAAATATGAATTGTCTAACTAGAATAATCAATTGATCATTGTTTTCTTAATCCATTAATCCTCATGGGAATGATAACCTACTCACCGTGGTATTACTTGGTACGATCCGGTGCACTTGCCGATAATTTGCAGATATTGTAAATTCTGTATCATGCAACGTCAAGCATGGGCATGAAACACCCTCTAAGCCCAACCAAGTTGGCGTGTAACGCCAAGGCTCCATGCTACACGCCCATGACCAAATTCAAAGAAGACAGATTGGCGTGCCACGCCACAAGCCCAAGTGCAACGCCAACCAAGGCCCACTCCTTTGGAAGATGCAATTACAATAAAGGTTATGGAAGATTCTATTAAGATAGGATTTGATTCTGATTTGGTTTTAATTTTAGTTAGGATTTGAATAATTGTGATTAGTTATCTTATTCTCATAAGATTTAGTTTTTGAATTTTAATTTTAGGTATACCTAGGATATAAATAAATTAACATGGTTTACAAGAGAGGAGGATCTAGTCTTCGGATCCTCAGAACCCTAGCCGCATCCTTTCATCTTTGTTTTTCATCTTTCTCCATGAGTCACAAATTCATTTCTTAAGGGGTTAGGAGCTCTGTTTGTGTTTTCATGGATTATTAATCTAAGTTTTTTTTTATTTTGAAGCATTGTATTAATCTATTTTTAAGATTGAGTTTTCGTTCTTCATTCTTCAAAGGATTAGAAGTATTGGAAAATATTCTAATTCTGTTTTGAGTTCTGTTTATTACTTTGAAAAATTTAATATCGGAATTACAACTTAAAAACTCTCTCTCTTATGACTTTTTTATTTGACTAGGAATAGTATTTTGAAAAGTGTGCGACGTTGTCTTTCTCATAATTCTCTATTGTTTAGGACTAGTTTGAATATGTGACATACAATTTGACCTAGAACTACTTTTGAATATTATTTGAAACTAAATCAGAATTGTGCTAAACCTCTTTTCTTAATCGGTTGACCAAGGAATTGGCGATTAATTAATTAAAGATGAATTTCCAAGGAATTGGAATTCAATTAGTTATGATTTGTCATGAAAAAATCTTTGCGTGCATCAAAATAAATAAACACAAGGTTTAATCTTCTTGAAAAATACACATCTCTAAAACGCTTCACACTCTCAATCATTGTTTTCTCCTAATCAAACACTTGTTCATCACTGCCTCCTTAAGCATTCAAAGTTCCAAGCAAGACACAGTCTCTGCCCTCATTAATCCAGGTTCAATCGATTTAATTAGCGATTCAATCCGATATTTGCTTGTTCAATCCTTTAATCTTCGTAAGAACGATATCCACTCACCGTGATATTATTTTAATGATCTGATGCACTTGCTGGTATATGTGAGCACTAGTTTTTGCTCATCACGTGTGACCAAAATGCAGTGTTTCACTAATCCAGGTTACCGTCAGATTTATTCGCTCGTAAATCCAACGGTAACCGTAGTGCCAATTTTTTACCTTTTTCCTCTATTTATTGCCGTCAGTGTTACCATCGGATTCTCTTTTCCGACGGTAAAATTTGTATCCAACGAATTTATTATCGAATGCGCTGATAAAGTCGCTGCTACTTTGTGATGCTAAATTCGACAATAAATTCAATGGTATTCAACTTTTTTTTGTAGTAGATTTTGGTAGAAGAGCAACAACGATTCTTCCAGAAACATGGATTTAGGAAAATGAAATGGTTTTTGAATAGAGGAAAGATGAAGAAGATAAGAGTGTAAGAGTGGGAAGGAATGAAGTAAGAATAAGGGTAGATTTAGGAATTTTATAAATTGATTTAAGGATAAAATTATCTAAAAACTTAGTATAAATTTATGTCAACTTTTAAAATTTTGTGTCTCACTAATTTAAAAAGACATAAATTACATATTTCTAGTACGTAAGTGTGTATGTAACTGTGTCCTTTATAAATTTATATTTTATAAAACAAATGTTTTATGTATACTAATGTGTTTATATCTCTAATAAACATAGACAACAAATAAACGATATCTTTAAAATTATTATAAAAAACTACTTTATTAAAAATTATTAAAAAATAAATTTTAATAATTTTAATGCATTGAGTACATAAAAAATTTAAAAATATATATATATTATTATCCTGTTAAAATGTACGTGTGGTGGATTGAAGCCTCACCTACTACCAGCATCATCAGCCTCACCCAACATATCTATTGCATAAAGCTGTGCGTCATTTGAATAATAATAATAATAATAATAATAATAATAATAATAATAATAATAATAATAATCATCATCATCATCTGAGGATTATTTCACCATCCCATATAACTTGGAAATAACGCTCCCACTCACTGCTGCTTCCTAATGTACGAACAAATGCTTATTCGAATATGCATAGATTTGGCCAAAACATAACAAATAATAAATTAACAAACAAGACACTACCCGTCCCTATAATGAATAAATTAGAGGACGTCATTTGCAATCTGACTCAACACGGATAAAATGATATTTTGGCTTCTGTTAACAATTGTGTTAAAGGATATATTTGTTAAGATTTCCAATATAACAAATTTGTATTAGAAAATAAAAATTTAAAAGGTTTTAATGTATTTATACATATTGATAAAAAAAATAAAAAATTGCAATTAAATTAATTTAAACAAATACTCTTAGAATATTTGTTATCAAAAATATTAAAGAATGGAAGATTCTTATCAATGTATTATAATAATCTTATAAATTACATGAATTAAAGGAATCATATATTTGCTGTCTGTTTTATATTGTTTAGCTTTTTTTTTTTTTTTTAAAAAAAAGAGTTCAACATATTAAAGTAGAGCAAATAGAATCAGTCAAACAAGTAAACAGACAATAAAATAAAATATCACAGCATCACAAGAAAATATTTCTATGTCATTTTCGAGGAAACCATTAATAACAAAAGGAATCTACACCTATTCACTTGTTGTAGCTAAACAATGTCATGTTGATAATTTCTTCTATATCTTTGTTGTTATTCTGAAATATCATTCGATTTCTTTCCATCCAAATGTTCTAAATGATCGCATAGAAGCATATCAATCACTGGTTTCGATCCTTTTTTCTACTTGACTCTTCTCTCCAACTCAAAAAATGTTCCTTCATCGAATCCAGAAAAAGCCACTGACAGCCACTACAAGAAAAATACCCATTCAGCCACACTTTTTTTAAGCTACATTTAAAAAGCGTAGCCTATTCATAGAATAGGCTACGCTTTTTTCAGTGATGCCTTTTTATAAGAGAAAAGGAAACACAATTTTGGCATCATTTAAAAAGTGTAGCCTTAGGTATTATAGAAATCACTTAAAAAGCGTAGCCGTATGTTAATATTTATGGGTTCACTTTTTGTATCTAAGGGAACGCTTTTAAAGAATAGCCTATTTATTAAGTTTTGGGTGCACTTCAAAAGTGATGCCTAATGTATCTAAAGCAAAAAATTTGACACTTAGTAAATTTTTTTCTTCAGTTTTCGAAAGCAAAACTCACACACTTAATGAAATTTTTGTCCCTCCAAATCCAAAACCCAGACTTAGCCTTCATCTCGATCCCCTTTTAGAACCCTCCAAAGCTCACCATCGAAGAAACACTCTCGCTACAGAAACCCTCTCACTCACCACTCACCGTCGCTTCTCTTCGCCCTCCTCCTCGTCGCTGCGCCGCCCTTACCTTCGCCAACCCTGTCGCGCACAACTCTCACCTTCGCCATTCTTACCATCGCTGTTGACCGTCGCCACCCAATAATCACTCACCGCCAGTCACCACTCACCATTCACCATCGTCGCTCATCACCTTTGCCATTGTCACCACTGCACAGACCATCGCTCTTCTTTGCCATTATGCACAAATCATCGCTGTGCCGCCCTCACCATCGTCATCTCCGTGCTTCTCATCATCGTCATCTCCGTGTTGATTATGTATGTATTGATTTCTATTTGGTTCTGAAATTTCAGAGGTTTAGGGTTCCGATTTTAGGGGTTTTAATTTGGGGGTTTTAATCTGTGAAATATAGGTTTTAATTTGGGGGTTTTATGAATTGATGAAGCTGTATGGTTTAACAGATTAATGAGTATTGTTAGATTATTTGTTAATGAAGCTGCGTTGTTTAACCTTCTGATAAAGAATAGAATAGTGTCCTTACAGTGATTTTTCTTAGTGATTTTTCAAATGATCATATCAATTCTAGTGACCTATATTATATGCAATGCTACTAACAATTTTCCACAAGCAAAGAAAATCTGGGTTTGCGTATGCTTGTCACTGTTATTAATTTATTTATTATGTCTAATTTGGTTTATTTATTTCAAGTTCATAAATCTGGGTGAGTTTATGATTTATTTAATTCAGCTAGTTCTTTCGCCGCTGAATGATTCTGTGAAAAATCACAATTCAAGATGAATAATATAAACTTAGCTATTCTTCAATTGGGACAAGGTTTGAAGGCTTATGCTTATATCTTGAGTGCTATCCATTTCTATAAACGCAGCCTACAGATTCCCATAGATTTCTGATTTGCTGGCTTTCTACTTTATGCTTTTTTTGGCACTTTTAACCATCTTTCTTCTTATCAACTATAATTAAAAATTATAATATCAAATCTCAGATTCATTCATAAGACTTGCTACTGCCGATTCCAAATTCCAATGCTCATTTACCTACCTGTTTATTGAGAACAGCCAGGCTCTTGGTGTGCAAGAGTGAAGAAAATTCCTCAGTGAACTAATAAAGCCACTAAATCAAACTTTGGGGCCTTTTTAATTAGTAATAATAGGAGTATTCCTTTTAGTCATTTTTTTAGTACTTTGTGTTTGTTTTCTCAGATTTTACCTATGATTCAGTTTCGTCTTTTAAATTTCAATTCATGAAAATTAATTTCTGTGAGTAAATTTGGTTTCTTTCGCATTAGAATGTGAAACCAGTTTCTGCAAATTGGTTTATAAATATACATATTGAAAAATAGTAGTTTTGTAGAATCTTGTGTCTTTCAAGTGGGATTGATTGAAAATTTTTGGTACCCTTTCAAGCAGAATCTTACATCTCTAATTTATGTTGTTATTACTTGAGTTTTCTTTTTTAATTATTATAGTTAACTTGTTATTACTGTGATTCGATCACTTGTAGGCCAAACTCACTAAGCTTCTCAAGAACCTTATGGCAAAGGTTTCTACTATGAAGAATACAGAGCAGGTGCACACTTTTATCTGATGCAGGGTAGTGGATGACTGCAAAAACAAGTTTCTAGTGTGTGTAATGCTGATTGTTTTGCTTTTCAAATTGCAGATTTTAGAGCAACTTCCTCGGGTGATATCATCTTTGGATGCATATATGGATAATGGATTGCAAAAGTTAGAACTTCCTCTTATCTGATTGGCTATACTTACATGTTTAGAAATTGGAACCTCCTTTTTAATCTATGTTTGATTTTTCTCAACTAGAATCAAATTCTTGTCTCTAGAATCAATTTGGATTGAAGTGAAAATTTTTACTGTGTTAGAATTACATTGAGAGGAAGTAGCAGACATAAAAACCAGTTATGTTAGAATTAATTATACCTAAAATCAATTATACAAAATTGTATTTTGACAATGTTGCTTGTGTGGCTTTATGAGCTTCACTGATGTGCTAAATTGCTAATTATAGGTGATAACCCGCTAGCAAGTGCAAGTAAACCTCGTTCAAAGTCAGGAGGGAGCTGACTGAAGCTTAAGAGGGAGCTGTGTTCCACTCACCCAACTGTTCTTTGAGTTTCTTTGCTAGGTGAGGACAGCGACTTCATCTTCTTTCTTTTCTCCTCTAATTCAAAATTATGATAATTCTCTTGCTCCATTTTTTTCAATTTATTCAATTTCTTTTAACACAACTACCACCATTGATGACAAGTCATCTTAGCCTAGTTTCACTAGCCTTTTTCTTTTGTTTTCATTTAGTTTTATGCACTTTCTTGCATTATAAATTAGCCATTTGAATTGGAATTGCTTGGTTTCCTTAAATCAATCAACCACCTTTTAATTGATACAAAATCATGAGGTTTAAGCCAACTTTAGTTGATAATTGATTGATTTATAAACCTTGTAAATTTTGTGATACTTTGATTGGTTGTTTTGATTACTTGTAGGTGAAGAAAGGAAACAAAAGGTGTGCCAACATTATGGAAGAAGGTTGCAAGAATGGGTTTGAGAAAATGGAATTCACGTTTGAGCTAATGTTTGCCTCAAACGTCAACTCAAACGTGAGTAGCAGTTGAAGAACACACTGGGAAAAGCCAACGTTTGCGACAACGTTTGCCTCAAACGTTGAGGTCAAACGTTGGCTGAAGAATGAAGCTCCTGGAAAGCAACGTTTGAGCCAACGTTTGCCTCAAACGTGAGGTCAAACGTTGGCTCCAAAAGAGAAGAGAATTGAAGCTCCTGGGAAGGCAACGTTTGCGCCAACGTTTGCCTCAAACGTGAGGTCAAACGTTGGTGCCAAAGAGAAGAGAAATGGCATCCCTGGAGGCGGCAACGTTTGAGCCAACGTTTGCCTCAAACGTGAGGTCAAACGTTGGCTCCAAAAAGAAGAGAAATGGCATCCCTGGAGGCAGCAACGTTTGAGCTAACGTTTGCCTCAAACGTGAGGTCAAACGTTGGCACCAAACAGCATGAAGGGGCATACTTCAAACAAGAATAACTTGAGTTGTAGATGTCCAATTGAGGTGATTTCAAGTGGGTTAGAAAGCTGACATTCAGAGCTTTCCAACCATATATAATAGTCTCTATTGGGCACAAAATTGGCAACGCGACAAGAGGACAAAGTAGCCCCCAAGAAGCATACAAGAAGGGAGGTCCACGTTTGAGCTCACGTTTGACCTCAAACGTTGAGCCAAACGTGGAAGACAGCACATGGCCTAGCTGCATAATGTCTCACTCAAGTAACGTTTGAGTCAACGTTTGCCTCAAACGTTGGCTCAAACTTGAATGGTTCATGGCCTGGTTCACTAATGGATTTCCTCCCAACACCAAGAGCAATCAACAGAGGCCACTATCAACCCAATTCCATCAAGGCTAAAGGCCCAATTCAAGGCTTAATGATCATTTGAAGAAAGTGTATAAATAGCTTAGGATTTGAAGTTTTTGAGAGCTTCCCTTTTCATTTTTCAGAATAGCTTTCTTTTCAGTTTTGCTCAGAGTTCACTTTATTTTTCTTAGCATTGTTGTTTAATTCAAGAGAATTTGGGAGGAGAATTGATCTCTCTTCTTCCTTGTTCTTGCCCAGCACTCTTTACTTTTCTTGTCTTGGATTTTAGGTGGAGAATTGAAGAAATTCTGTTTCAATCTCACCTTGGGATCTTGTTTAATTTTCTGCTTAATTGAATTTCAGTTTCGGTTCATTGCTTTTCATCTACTTTCTTTGCAATTTACAATTTTCTTTGCAATTGTTCTTGTTGGATCTAGGAAGGCATTGAGATCTAGACTTGGTTTTCTAGTCTCTTGGGTCCTGAGGTCCGAATTCCCCATTTTCCATTCCCTGTTTTGCTCATTTACAATTCTGTTTCTAGATCTGATTAAATCCAAGTGTTCTTCTATTCCTCTGCTTGTTGCAATTTTACATTTCCTTGTTTAATTTCTGCAAATCCAACTCCCCATTCCCTTTACAATTCAAGTCATTTACATTTCTTGCACTTTAAGATTTTGCAATTTACATTTCTTGCATTCTAAGGTTCTGCCATTTAATTTCTTGTTCTTTAAGATTCAGCACTTTTATTTTCCGTTCTCTTTAATTTTCTGCAATTTACCCCTCTCCCTTTACTTTTCATGCAATTTAATTTCTGTTAATCACAAATCACTCAACCAACACTTGATTCGCTTGACTAAATCAACCACTAAACTAAAATTGCTCAATCCTTCAATCCCTGTGGGATCGACCTCACTCACGTGAGTTATTATTACTTGATGCGACCCGGTGCACTTGCCGGTGAGTTTTGTGTCGGATCGTTTTCCGCACATCAAGTTTTTGGCGCCGTTGCCGGGGATTGATTAGATTGACAATGATTACGTGAAGTGGAGATCTAGATCAAGCACTTTTTCTTTTCTGATTCTTTAATCTTGGACTAACCCACTAACTGTTCGAATTTTTGCTTAAACTAAACTTCATTCTAGCAATAGATTGAAGTGTTATTGTTGGTGTTTCTTTTGTTTTGTTTGTATGTCAGGTACAGGGAGATCCGTTCCTATTTTATCTGAAGCTGACCAGAGAACTCTTAGAAGGTTAAGAAGAGCCGAAAGAGGGAAAAATATTGTTGGAGAAGAAGAATCTGAGGAAGAATATCACGAGATGGAAGGAGATACATCTAATCCAGGAGGAGGAGTTAACAATCACCCACAATAGAGGAGAGTATTGGCCTCCTATACCTTTGCAAATGCTAGACATTGTGGAAGCAGCATTCTCACCCCCAATGTCAATGCAAATAACTTTGAACTGAAGCCACAACTCATCACATTGGTCCAGAACAACTGCTCATTTGGGTGAGGACCATTGGAGGATCCAAATTAACATCTATCTACCTTCTTAAGGATTTGTGACACTGTCAAATCCAATGGCGTGAATCCTGAAACCTACAAGCTTCTGCTGTTCCCGTTCTCATTAAGGGACAAGGCCGCACAATGGCTTGAAACTTTTCCCCAAGGAAGTATCACTAGTTGGGATGACTTGGTGACTAAATTTCTAGCCAAATTCTATCCACCCCAAAGAGTCATCAGGCTGAAAACCGAGGTGCAGACATTCACACAATTAGATGCCGAATCCTTGTATGAAGCATGGGAGAGGTACAAAGCCTTAATCAGAAAGTGTCCCCCAGAGATGTTCAATGAATGGGACGTGCTACAAAATTTCTATGAAGGCCTGACATTGAAATCTCAGGAGGCATTAGATCATTCTGCTGGAGGTTCACTACAACTGATGAAAACTGCTGAGGAAGCCCAGAATCTTGTGGACATGGTGGCCAACAATCAATATTTCTTTGCTCATCAAAGAAACCGCCAACCATCACAAAGGAGAGGAGTAATGGAGCTAGAAGGAGTAGACTCAATCTTGGCTCAAAACAAGATGATGCAGCAGCAAATTCAACAACAATTTGAGCAAATGGCCAAGAGGATTGATAGTCTCCAAGTTGCAGCAGTTAACACAAGCCAACCATCACTCACATGGGTGCAAAATGAAGAGACTCAAGAGGAGCAGCAGCAAGAACAAGTCCAGTACATGCACAACCAAAACTCTGGACAGAATGAAGTGTATGGAGACACATACAATCCATCCTGGAAGAACCACCCGAACCTCAGATGGGGAGATAATCACAACCAGAACCAACAACCATGCCAGAGAAACTCAAACCAAAACACTTCAAGAAACAACCAAAACCACAACCAGCAGCAAACTAACCAAAACCCTTACAGAAAACCTCAAAACAACTACTCCAACCCCAACCATTATCAATCCAATAACCAACCCACCAACCAAAATGCCTACCATCCACCATCCACACCTCACAACCCACCACAAGCGTCACCAGAATCTCAAAGAATCACTAACTTGGAAACCTTGATGGACAAGATGTGGAAACACCAAGAAATGACAACCAAGAACCATGAAGCTTCCATGAAGAGCTTAGAGAGGCAGATTGGGCAAATCTCCAAACAGATTTCTGTTGAGAAACCTTCAAGCTCACTTCCGAGTGACACCATTCCTAATCCAAAAGAAGAGTGCAAAGCTATACAATTACGGAGTGGAAAAACATTGATAGACAACAACAAGGAGGTAACCAAGAAGCCTTTGGATAGCAACAAAGAATCATCAGAGAAAGGGGAAGCTAGCAATGAAGACATGACAACAAGAAGAAGTGCCCCAGAGAAGCTAAAAGAGAAAGACAACCAGCCACATAGTTCAAAGGAAGTGATTCAGGGACAGCAGCAAGTGGAGAAGAGAATTACACCTCCACTACCATACCCTCAGAGGTTCAACAAAGAAACCAAAGATCAACACTTCCACAAATTCCTGGAAACCTTCAAGAAACTGGAAATCAACATTCCCTTGGCTGAAGCATTGGAACAGATGCCCTTATATGCCAAGTTCTTGAAGGAACTCATTAACAAGAAAAGAAGTTGGCTTAAGAAGGAAACCATTATGCTCACTGAAGAATGTAGCGTTGTGATCCAGATGGGTATCCCACCAAAGCTCAAAGACCCAGGGAGTTTCGTAGTCTCATGCACCATAGGCAAGATAACATTGGAAAATGCTCTATGTGATTTAGGTGCCAGCATCAACTTGATGCCTCTATCATTGATGAGAAAGCTTGCTATAGAAGAAGTCAAACCCACCAGGATGTCACTAGTAATGGCCGATAGATCAATCAAGATACCCAATGGAATTGTAGAAAATTTACTAGTGAAGGTTGGAAAGTTTATTTTCCCTGCAGACTTCGTAATCTTAGACACAGAAGGGGAAGGAAACAACTCAATCATTTTGGGGAGACCGTTTCTAGCCACAGCAAGAACCACGATTGACGTGGAGAAGGGAGAAATGACCTTCAGGGTGCATAATGAACAAATGGTAATCAATGTCTTCAAATCAATGCAACACCCCTCAGAGCAAGAGAACTACGTGAATGTGGATATGATAGAAGGGCTGGTAGAAGAAATGTTTGAAGAAGACTATTTGGAGCATCAGGAAGAACAAGGAGAGGAAGTGGTAGAAATATCTATTGAAGACAAGAAAGAGGATAAACCAAAACAGGAGTTGAAGCCTCTCCCTCCTCACCTCAAGTACGTGTTTCTTGGGGAAGCCGAGGCACTGCCAGTGATCATAAATTCCTCCTTGAACATGGATGAAGAAGCAAGGTTGATTGAGGTATTAAAAGCTCACAAAACAGCTTTTGGGTGGACAATTGAGGACATCAAAGGCATCAGCCCTGCTATTTGTATGCACAAAATATTATTGGAGGAAGAATCAAAACCTATGGTTCAACCTCAAAGAAGACTCAACCCAACCATGAAAGAGGTGGTTCAAAAAGAAGTGATGAAGCTATGGAATGCGGGGATAATTTTCCCAATTTCAGACAGTTCTTGGGTGAGTCCGGTACAAGTTGTGCCAAAAAAGGGAGGAATGACAGTCATCACCAATGAGAAGAATGAATTGATCCCCACTCGGACAGTGACTGGGTGGAGAATGTGTATAGACTACAGGAGATTGAATGATGCAACAAGAAAAGATTATTTCCCTCTACCCTTCATTGATCAAATGTTAGAAAGACTAGCGGGCCATGCTTACTATTGTTTCCTGGATGGGTACTCTGGATACAATCAAATAGTGGTGGACCCCAAGGATCAAGAGAAGACATCCTTCACATGCCCATTTGGAGTTTTCGCCTATAGGAGGATGCCCTTTGGGCTGTGCAACGCACCAGCCATTTTTCAAAGGTGCATGCTTTCCATCTTTTCTGATATGGTGGAAAAATTCTTAGAAGTCTTCATGGATGATTTTTCTGTTTTCGGAAATTCATTTAACACTTGCTTGCATAACTTAACTCTTGTTTTGAAAAGATGCCAAGAAACTAATTTAGTGTTGAATTGGGAAAAATGCCATTTCATGGTTCCGGAAGGAATAGTTCTTGGGCATAAAGTGTCATGTAAAGGTATAGAAGTTGATAAAGCTAAAATAGAAGTTATTGAAAAACTCCCTATACCTGTTAATGTGAAAGCAGTAAGGAGTTTTCTTGGGCATGCTGGGTTCTACAGAAGGTTCATCAAAGATTTTTCAAAAATAGCAAAACCATTGAGCAACTTACTAATGAATGATACTCCCTTCATCTTTGATGACACTTGTAAACATGTCTTTGAAACTCTCAAGAGAAAGCTCATTACAGCACCAATCATCACACCTCCTGATTGGAATTTACCTTTTGAACTTATGTGCGATGCAAGTAACCTTGCTATTGGTGCTGTACTGGGGCAAAAGAAAGACAAATTGCATCATGTAATATATTATGCTAGCAAGGTGTTGAATGAAACACAGAAAAATTATACCACCACTGAAAAAGAACTGTTAGCAATTGTATATGCATTTGATAAGTTTAGACAATACTTGATCGGTTCAAAAGTTATAGTGTACACTGACCATTCTGCTCTCAAGTATTTAATGTCTAAACAGGATTCAAAGCCAAGGCTTATTAGGTGGGTGTTGCTGCTACAAGAATTTGATATTGAAGTTAGGGATAGAAAGGGAAGTGAAAATCAAGTAGCAGATCATCTATCAAGAGTGCCACAAGAAGCCAAGCAAGATAAACCACAGCAAGTAAATGAGAACTTCCCTGATGAACACTTATTCCAAGTTCAACAAACACCTTGGTTTGCGGACATAGCAAACTATAAGGTAGGAAGGAAGATACCTCAAGAATTTTCCAAGCAACAAACGAAAAAACTGATCAATGAAGCAAGGAAATTCTTGTGGGATGAACCCTTCCTATTCAAGAGATGTTCTGATGGAATGATTAGGAGGTGTGTCCCTGAAAATGAAGTGAAGGACATATTGTGGCATTGCCATGGCTCAGCATATAGTGGACACTTTGGACCAGAAAGAACAGCTGCAAAGGTACTACAGAGTGGGTTTTATTGGCCAACTATGTTTAAGGATGCCAGAGAGTTTGTTCACCAATGCAACGAATGTCAAAGAGCTGGAGGATTGACAAAAAGAAATGAGATGCCTCAAAATTTCATCTTGGAAGTAGAGCTATTTGACCTATGGGGCATTGATTTCATGGGACCTTTTCCCCCTTCCTACTCATTCAGATATATCTTGGTTGCAGTCGAGTATGTCTCAAAGTGGGTGGAAGCCATAGCCACAACCACCTGTGATGCACAGATTGTCCTCCAATTCCTTAAGAAGCACATCTTCACAAGATATGGAGTACCCAAGGGTCTTGTTAGTGATGGTGGTGGTCACTTTTGCAGCAAACAAATGGAGAAATTCCTCCATAAATATGGAGTGATCCACAAAGTAGCCACACCATACCACCCTCAAACCAATGGCCAGGCTGAATTAGCAAATAGGGAGTTGAAGAAGATCTTAGAAAAGACAGTGGGAAGCACAAGAAAAGATTGGGCGAGGAAGCTAGAAGATGCACTTTGGGCATACAGGACAGCTTTCAAAACTCCCATTGGAAAGTCACCCTTTCAGCTATTGTATGAAAAATCATGCCACCTTCCTGTAGGGCTTGAACACAGAGCTTTTTGGGCCACTAAACTCCTCAACCTTGACTCCCAAGCTGCGGGAGAGAAAAGGTTGCTACAACTGAATGAGCTGGATGAATTCAGGCTAGAAGCTTATGAGAGTGCTAAGATATACAAGGAAAGAGTTAAGAGGTGGCATGATAAGAAAATCATAAAGAAGGAGTTCAAGCCAGGACAGCAAGTGCTCTTGTATAACTCAAGGCTCAAGATTTTCCCTGGCAAGCTCAAGTCCAAATGGACAGGTCCGTATCTAGTAACAAAAGTCTTTCCTTATGGAGGTCTTGAGCTGCTAGATGAGGCCACACAGAGCCACTTCACAGCAAATGGACATAGAGCAAAGCCTTATTTAGGAGACCAATGGGACAAGGAAAAGGAAGTTCAGTACCTGAGCTGAACAAACACAGAGAATGTCAAGATAGTGACATTAAAAGAGCGCTTATTGGGAGGCAACCCAATCTGAGGTAGTTTTCTTTCATAGCCTTTTCAATAAAAATGTCGAATGATTGGTATGCATTGCAAGAAGCTAAGTTTGGTGTTGCACACCAAAACAATTTAAGGGAGAATGAAGGACTCTAAGTTTGGTGTTCCACCAAAAAATCATTTAAAAGCACATTCTCACTTCTTGCGTAATACTAGCTCCAGGCAATTAAACAGATCATTCAACTACTTAATTGCTCTCTAGTTTAACCCCATAAGCTTTAGCAAGAGCACAAGATTTTACACATAGTAACTTGTTGCATCAGAGGAAGTGGCAAGGAACTAAATTTGGTGTTCCCACACCAAATTAAATCCAAAAGCCGCACTCAATTTATGCATACTAATCAGTCACCCAAAGGGCTTAGAAAACAAGCAACTTTTGAGAATTGTGCAGGGAACTAACCACAAATTGAAGACATTACGCACCATGACGCAAAAAGGGAACAACAGAAAGGAAGACAAAAGAACTGCAAACCAAGAGGTTGTATCTATACTTAACTTCTGCTGTTGAGAAATGCTATGATTTATATCTTGCTAAAGTGTTCAGCTAGTACAAGTAAAAAAAAATTTTTTTTTAAGCTAGTCTAAGTGTGTGCTTGTGTGGTTACTTTCACTTAACTAATGCATGCCTTGTCCCCTGCATCTTTTCAATTCAATAAAAGAAATGTTTGAAACATGAAGTAAGATGGTTCATTGTTAGCTAGAAGTCAAATAATAGTAAGTGGTGGCATATATGTGTGATTGTGTGGCAACTCACTATCAGTGAATAAAAGGGATAGATTGTTCTCTTTTTAAGAAGAAAGCAGCACACTGTCTATGAATCTCAATCAAATAAAAGTCCTTGTGTGAAAAGAAAAACAAAAAGAGAAAAGAAAAAGCCAAAAATGGCAACAGAACAAAAGAAAAATAAAAAGAAACAAAGCTAGACACCAATAGCTTGAACCTTAGAATATATGCCTGTGGTGTCTTTGTATTGGGATCTGCTTGGATTATTAAGTTCTTTGGAGTGCATCAACACTTGGTGACTTGGGTTAACTAACCCGGGATCATCAACTGAAAGTCCACTATCAAGAGCAACCTAACTACAAGGCATTTAGTAACCCAAAGAGGTACTGGGCATCAATGTTCTAAGAAGGAATGTGAGCCAAGTGTCTATAGTGAATAATGTGTCAAGCATAAGTAAAGAAAAGAGCTTGCTACACATGACACTGAACTAAAGCTTATAGAAAAATAGTAACCAAGGACAAAGGAATAATGAGAGGTCATAGCAGTGTATTGCTTGATGCTTAAAGGAAACTTTCTAGGCCTAATTGTCAATAAAAAGTGGATAAGTTACATATCTGCATAAAACCCCAAGAACTACCAGTAATATTCTGCTAACATGAGCATTCTCTTTCGTTTTTATTCTTTCTTCTTAATAATTCTTTTCTTGCTTGGGGACAAGCAAGCTTTAATTTTGGTGTTGTGATGACAAGTCATCTTAGCCTAGTTTCACTAGCCTTTTTCTTTTGTTTTCATTTAGTTTTATGCACTTTCTTGCATTATAAATTAGCCATTTGAATTGGAATTGCTTGGTTTCCTTAAATCAATCAACCACCTTTTAATTGATACAAAATCATGAGGTTCAAGCCAACTTTAGTTGATAATTAATTGATTTATAAACCTTGTGAATTTTGTGATACTTTGATTGGTTGTTTTGATTACTTGTAGGTGAAGAAAGGAAACAAAAGGTGTGCCAACATTATGGAAGAAGGTTGCAAGAATGGGTTTGAGAAAATGGAATTCACGTTTGAGCTAACGTTTGCCTCAAACGTCAACTCAAACGTGAGTAGCAGTTGAAGAACACCCTGGGAAAAGCCAACGTTTGCGCCAACGTTTGCCTCAAACGTTGAGGTCAAACGTTGGCTGAAGAATGAAGCTCCTGGAAAGCAACGTTTGAGCCAACGTTTGCCTCAAACGTGAGGTCAAACGTTGGCTCCAAAAGAGAAGAGAATTGAAGCTCCTGGGAAGGCAACATTTGCGCCAACGTTTGCCTCAAACGTGAGGTCAAACGTTGGCGCCAAAGAGAAGAGAAATGGCATCCCTGGAGGCGGCAACGTTTGAGCCAACGTTTGCCTCAAACGTGAGGTCAAACGTTGGCTCCAAAAAGAAGAGAAATGGCATCCCTGGAGGCAGCAACATTTGAGCCAACGTTTGCCTCAAACGTGAGGTCAAACGTTGGCACCAAACAGCATGAAGGGGCATACTTCAAACAAGAATAACTTGAGTTGTAGATGTCCAATTGAGGTGATTTCAAGTGGGTTAGAAAGCTGACATTCAGAGCTTTCCAACCATATATAATAGTCTCTATTGGGCACAAAATTGGCAACGCGACAAGAGGACAAAATAGCCCCCAAGAAGCATACAAGAAGGGAGGTCCACGTTTGAGCTCACGTTTGACCTCAAACGTTGAGCCAAACGTGGAAGACAGCACATGGCCTAGCTGCATAATGTCTCACTCAAGTAACGTTTGAGTCAACGTTTGCCTCAAACGTTGGCTCAAACGTGAATGGTTCATGGCCTGGTTCACTAATGGATTTCCTCCCAACACCAAGAGCAATCAACAGAGGCCACTATCAACCCAATTCCATCAAGGCTAAAGGTCCAATTCAAGGCTTAATGATCATTTGAAGAAAGTGTATAAATAGCTTAGGATTTGAAGTTTTTGAGAGCTTCCCTTTTCATTTTTCAGAATAGCTTTCTTTTCAGTTTTGCTCAGAGTTCACTTTATTTTTCTTAGCATTGTTGTTTAATTCAAGAGAATTTGGGAGGAGAATTGATCTCTCTTCTTCCTTTTTCTTGCCCAGCACTCTTTACTTTTCTTGTCTTGGATTTTGGGTGGAGAATTGAAGAAATTCTGTTTCAATCTCACCTTGGGATCTTGTTTAATTTTCTGCTTAATTGAATTTCAGTTTCGGTTCATTGCTTTTCATCTACTTTCTTTGCAATTTACAATTTCCTTTGCAATTGTTCTTGTTGGATCTAGGAAGGCATTGAGATCTAGACTTGGTTTTCTAGTCTCTTGGGTCCTGAGGTCCGAATTCCCCATTTCCCATTCCCTGTTTTGCTCATTTACAATTCTGTTTCTAGATCTGATTAAATCCAAGTGTTCTTCTATTTCTCTGCTTGTTGCAATTTTACATTTCCTTGTTTAATTTCTGCAAATCCAACTCCCCATTCCCTTTACAATTCAAGTCATTTACATTTCTTGCACTTTAAGATTTTGCAATTTACATTTCTTGCATTCTAAGTTTCTGCCATTTAATTTCTTGTTCTTTAAGATTCAGCACTTTAATTTTCCGTTCTCTTTAATTTTCTGCAATTTACCCCTCTCCCTTTACTTTTCATGCAATTTAATTTCTGTTAATCACAAATCACTCAACCAACACTTGATTCGCTTGACTAAATCAACCACTAAACTAAAATTGCTCAATCCTTCAATCCCTGTGGGATCGACTTCACTCACGTGAGTTATTATTACTTGATGCGACCCGGTGCACTTGCCGGTGAGTTTTGTGTCGGATCGTTTTCCGCACATCAACCACAAGCAAAGAGAGGTGAGTGATTTTCTCTCCTCTGTGTTTAATTTGGTCGAATGGCCTTGTGAAATGTAACCAAAATTCTGGTTCTTGGAACGGTTAAGGTTTGGGCTCAAGAGAAAAACAGGGACAAGTCTTGTGTATTTGATCAACAAAGAGGTAAGGGTTAGAATAGTTAGATATTGATTTTAGCTGTATTTGGTGATTAAATGGCATAAACCTTTCCATTGAGTATGCTTATTCTCAAATAAGTTAGGCTACATAATATATTTATTGGCCAGTCAGCTGCTTGATTCTTGGATCTGTATGTGAATGATTGTTGCTTTCTTAATCAGCAGTTTACTTTGTAGTGGTAAATGGTAATATTATAATAAACAAAAATCAAGTACTAATGGGGACTATTATTCATTTGTCTAGAGTAGTTTACTGATTTCATATTAATTATTTTTGTTGCATGTGGATTATATATGCTGCAGTATTTTCGTGGCTCATGGCAATTTATCAACTATTGTCAACTATTGAGCTTCATGTTCCTAAATATTCCTATCATTGAATTCAGCATTTCAAAGTTTGTTCTTTCTCTGAGACTGTGCCAACTGGAGTTAAAATTTGAGTGAAGCAAAAGGAACATATTTGTTCTTTATCTTACCTTCTGATAAAGAATAGAATAGTGTCCTTATGTTTATCAATTTGCCTGGTTTTTATTTTTGACATTAACTCCACCTTAAACAATTTTGATACTCACACTTATTCACTTACATAATCCACCAATATCATGATTTTGCAGATTGACGAAGAGCTTCTTCAGGAAGTGGTTAATATGGGATTGACAGAAATCAATTGGTTGAATCTTTATGCAACAGGATCCAAAATGAGGTCTGTGCCCTTCATTCTCTCCTTTAGTGTCTTCTTGATTGTCTCTTATTATTATCTATATATTTCTGGTACTGTGGCAAACTACTTGTTATTGGATAACTGGTTCCATATTTCTAGTGGCTATCTTAGAGATGAGTTTCAAGAGACTATGGTTGACTCTTTACCTTAGATAGTTGACTCTTTTAAGTCTTAATGGATCTAATAATATCTCTTCCTCTGCTCAATATCTCTCACTTATTTATTTATTTTCATGTGGTTTTGTTGTTACCATGTTTGGTTAATGTGAGTGTTGAGCTGAAAAAGAGTAATGTCTGTGTTCTTTTAGCAATTGACTAATGTTGTTGGGACCCTTCATTTTTAATGTTTTCCTTTAATTTTTCAATATGAAGTGAATGACCTTTTTTGCCTTGTGAACATGGAGGTTACTAAGGAAGAGCTTAATGCAAAAATGAGAGAAAAAAGTTTTCAACTTTTGGTCTGAAAAAAACCATGCAAAGTTTTCAACATGTTTGTGTTTTGTTTTGTGGCAGATGGAGCTGGTGATGATTTATTTAAAGAGCTATGGAGGCTGTGCAGGGCCATTAATGGATGTTCCTTGTGTTCAAGACAGAGTTTTCTATTTCCCTCAAGGTTATATTGAATTGGTATGATATACACTTCTTTACCTTGTTTCTGATTTTGTTTGTGAATTTCATTTTTTTCCATTTTTGTGCTATGTATGCTTTCAAATTTAACCTTAAGGGATTTAGTAAGTGTTATATAATTTTGATTTTTTTCTTTTGTAGTTGCCAGAACCTACAGAACAAGATTTGAGGCAGATAAAGAACCAAAAATCTCCCAAATACGATCTTCCGTCGAATAAGATATTTAAAGAACAAGATTTTTTTTCTCTTCTATCAGAAGGTTAATAACTTTTATTAGAAGATACTTATGTAGGATACAATATTTTGGTTTTTTATAGTTTATTAGTAGTAAATTCTAAGTGGTCTAATGTATATTTTGATATGGGTATGTTTAATTTAGTGTGAGATGTATGAATACTCATTTATGATCAACCCAATATTTTTAGTTCATTATAAATATATTTTGTTATTGGATAAATTTTATTATTTAAAGAATATTGTATGGTATTATTATGTATTTATTTTTATTTTATAATTTTTAACTAATTTAATTAAAAAAGATAGATTTATATATATAATCATATTACTAAATATTAGGTTTTAGAAAAAAATTATTAGAATATATATATATATATATATATATATATATATATATAGAAAATAAAAAAAAAACAATGAGGGACCTAAGGCTACACTTATATACAGTAGCTATAGTATACAAAAAAAAAAAAAGAGGGATCTAAGGCTACGCTTATAAAAGTAGCTATGGTATACAATATGGCTACGCTTTACAAGTGATGTAGTAGCATTGAAAAGCGTAGCCTATTCTAGAAAAATGAAAGCTGAAAAGCGTAACCTTTGGTCCTGGACAGCATCACTTGAAAAGCGTAGCCTATTCCCAAACGCCAAAAGCGTAGCCTTTGAGAATAGGCAACGGCCGAATAGGAATCACCCCAAAAAGCGTAGCCGTAGCCCAAAAAGCGTAGCCGTAGCCTAAGGCATCATTTTTTTTCATTTTTGGCTACACTTTTCAAGTGTACCTGAATGGGTGTTTTTCTTGTAGTGAGCCAAACATAGATATCCAAGCATTCACACCTGCCAAGCAAATTCACGGCCAAAAAATAAGTGGTGGACCTGTTCAATATCCTTGTTACATAAAACACATGCATTATCTTTTTGACTAATAATTTCAAACCGACTCAGCCTTACCTTCGTATTTACCCTACTTATCAAGACAAACCAAGTAAACAATTGCACTCTTGGTAGAACTAAACCTTTTCAAACGGTCTTGGTAAAACTGTAACTGGTTACATCTTCTGGAAGCATTTCCTCCTGCAACACCTGCCCTAGCGAATAAATCCCCGCAGATACCCATCCCGCCGGGATTTTTGCCATCCCTACTTTTGCTTGCGTATATTCACTAACAATTTGGCAGTTGGTAAAAGTTATTGCCGACGATTTGTTATTAATAATACCAGTAATGCGAAGGAAATAAAAAAATAATCGTTTCATATTTATCTTATTTAATATTTATTTATTGTAGAATATATTACATGAAATCAAAAGTAATAAATTTTGATAATTGTATTAATTTTTTATTAATATTTTTGTTATTAAATATTTCCATAATAATATTTTTGGTAAGAATTGAGTTTCTTGTGGTGTTTATTCTCGTCAAATTGTATTTGTTAAATTTTTTTAAGCACGATAAATTAAACAAAAAAAGAATTATAATTTATCATTATTATAATAATCGTTAGAAATGAGATTCAAATCTTCGATTTTTAGGTGAGTGTAGAGAGATTATATCATTTAAGTCATAATTTATTGGCTTTAATTTCATGATAATTATTTTGAAATTATATATAAATGTGAGAGAGATATCAAAATTCCAATTAAATTAGAACAATTTTCTATATTTATGAGTATAAATAATAGTTCAATAAAGGACTTATTTAAGGAAAATAAATATTAAATCACTTTTTTTATTTATATATACCTATAACTTCTGATATCATATTATAAAAGTATTTGTCTTAAAAATCTAACTATTATTGTTAATAAGAGATCTAGGTATATACACGTTGAATGGGTTCGAAATAGTATATATGTGTTATTGATATAAAAGATTTCCAAAATACTTCTAACTCGCATATCTGAAAGGATATTAAAACATTGAAAATTATTAGTTAATAGTAACATTAATATAATTAAATATATTAGCAACATTTTGAGATTTATTTCATGTATTCTTGAGAATATGTATCATAAATTTTGTATCTATTACGGTGTTGGTTTTAAATTTTTGGACCAACCTATTCTTTTTGCAAAGAATTTATTCTTGGATTTATTACAAACTTTATAAATTATTCTCATAATAGGATTAAAAATATTGAACAAAATTAGTAAAATATCCTCAGTTAATCGTACTATAAAATTAATATCATTTAATGTATTAGAGATTTTTTAAAAAATAAAGTTATATGCACATCAAAATTTAAACACAAAATTAGTTGTTATGAATTTATCTATAAATATATGTATTATTTAATTTATTTTTAATTTATATTTTATATTTTAATATGTATTTTATTCTAATAACTAATTTAATAACTGATATGTAGTATTTACTTAGGATTATTTAAGAGTATTTCATTTGTTTATGAGAATGTGCATCATAAACTAAATAAACTTTTTTATTTATTCTTGAGAACATAAAGAAATGACAAAGTGTAATCCTATTTAAAGGAATATCGCATTTCTCATTTTTTTTTTCGGACATTGGTATTTGTCATCTTTATTATACTCAACTTTTAAAATTAATTAAGAGCCAAATGAGTTTGAAAGGATGAGCATTTCTTTTTGGTGGGCCTGAAAGGATATATTACACACATGCATATATTCAAAAGACAACTTTGACTAAGAGTATATTAGCCATAGCATATAAAATGTCCAAGCTATTATCATCACAATCTCCCTAAAATGCATGCCTCAAACTTAAATAATATTTATAAAATTAAAATTCATCACATATGCCATATATGTGTGTGTGTCTTTTTATAACCAACTCTATAATTATTATATATATGTATTTTTTCTGTTATTTTTTTCTTCTCCTCTACTTTCTATAATAAAGCTTACTATAATAAACAGAACTAAAATATTTATTTGAATATTTTTAGATGTAAAAATAAACATAATACGTTATAGCAAAAAATAAACGCGCAAGAATTGCAAAAAAATAAAATAAAAGTTCTACAGAGAGAAGTGAGCAATATTTATTTGTAGGGTTAATAAATAAATGCAGATCGGATCAAATTGAGTATAGTGAAATTTCGATATAATTCACACAGAAATTATCGAATCACATCTAATTAATATCTGTATTTTTTAAGTTTGGTTTCGATTGGATTGGATATCGAATATATATATCCGCAAAACAAAAAAATATTTTAAATTGATATTTTTACTCTTTTAAACATGTTTACTTCTAAAATATTATTAAACATATTTTTTTAAATAATAAAAATAAAATAGTACAATGTATATGATAATTATTAGTTAAAATAAAATATAAAAAATATTTATTTATTTATTGCGGATCCATGGAAATGCGGATATATACCTATTTGAAATTCGCAATTCGATCCTATTAGTGAGCGGATCAATCAGATCGATCCGATAATCTTATAGATCGGATCAATAATCATAATTTTCGCATCGAATTTGAATAAACACTGCAGATATATACAGATATATAGATCGGATCCAATTATCTTATTTATTTGTGTATACTTGTTAAAGATATATACATACATAAAAATTTTAGTAAAAATAGATGAAAGCTAATGCACTTCACAAAAAATAGAAAGTGCAATATTTTTTGAATTCTAGAGTTTAAATTATGAATATTAAACCTTAAACTTTGATTCTTAAATTTTAAATCACAAATTTTAAATTCTAAAATTTTAAATTCTAATTCCTAAATTCGAAATTCTAAATTCTAAATATAACTCATTGGTATAAAATATAATAAATAAAGAATATTGTTTATTTAAGAAGGAGAATAGCGTTCCTTAATTACTTAATAAATAGAGTTTAAGGATAAATGGTAAAAATATACTCTTATTAAGTTTTCATTGCATAGAGCATTTTTCAGCTTTTCCTTTTTTTTTTAATTTTTAATATATATATATATATATTATAAGTGCGTGCATGTTTTTTTCCAAAGTATTATTCTATATCCGTTTATTTTTAGTATCATTGGATTTTTCTTTCAATAATATATATAATGCATTTTCTATATCCGTTTATTTTTTACTCTTATTAAGTTTTCATTGCATAGAGCATTTTTCAGCTTTTCCTTTTTTTTTTTTAATTTTTAATATATATATATATTTTATAAGTGCGTGCATGTTTTTTTTCCAAAGTATTATTCTATATCCGTTTATTTTTAGTATCATTGGATTTTTCTTTCAATAATATATATAATGCATTTTATTTTTTATTCTTTTAAAAATTTTGTTATTTTGTACTCTAAAAACACGTATTAAGATTATAAATTAAAAAAATGTTATTGAAAATATGAAAAAAATTAAATTTTTAATGAATTTATTAAAAGAAAAAAATTTAAAATTTTCTATAATAAAAATCTTATCATATACCTTAAGAACACATGTTAGTTAAATGACTAAAATTTTTTTAATAATACTTAGGTTTGTATATTTTAATAAAATATTATGCATGCTGAATTTGTTTTTCTTCGTGATGAATTATATATTTATTCCTTTCTATAGAAAATATTAAATGGAAATATAGGAAGAGAGAGAGTATATCAATAATATAAATTTGTAACTTGTTAATAAATATAAATTATATATTAAACGAAGTTATATGTAACCATGATTCGGAAAATTAGATCGAATTGGCGAGTCGAATGATCCAACTGAAAATCGTCGATAAAAACAGTCCGATCTATTATTAATAATAGTTGATCAAAAAACCGTTCAAAAATTGTTGAATTGGCTAAGAACCGACTGGTTGGATTAGACCGGTAACCGATCAATTTTAAAAAAACGATGTCGTTTTGTGTTTTACAAAAAAAAAAAAAAAGAAAAACTAAAACCAAGTTGAAGTCATTCGTGAACCCTCTCTTTCCGCAATCATTCATGCAAATCCCTTTGAAGCAAAGTAAAAGTACCAAATCAAAATGGTAAAATTCTAACCCTAGGTTTTTTGCTGTTGCCGTCCCCAGGGTTTCGGCGCCTCTGCTTCTTCCTCTTCCCCCTGTCTGGAACCTAGGTAGCTCGGCACGTCGTCCACTGGCTTCTCTATTCGTGGCTTGGAGTAGCTCGTCGTCGGGTCGTCGGTTGCCTTCCGTGTCTCCGTCAAAGGTGAGTGGCCGTACTTTCAATTCTTTGCCTCCGCTTTTTCCTTTCAATTTTTTAACTGAATTGCTGTTTAATTATGATCCGTACATAATTATGTTTCACTATTTTGTGACTTAATTATGCTTAGATGGTAGTTGTCTTCATAATTTATTGATTTCAGTTATGTAGGATTTTGTGAATTCTTTACAATTTTCATAGTGATGTGTTGTTGAAGACTGAATTGCTGCTATTGTATATTTATGTTTTACATTATTACTGTTTTGTAGGGGTGTGCAAAAAAACTGGTTTCACTGAACTGAATTGAAACTGAACTGAAACTGTTTTAAATAAACCAGTTTTTTTTAATAAAAAACTAAACTGAAGCCATAGTTTTTATGAAAAACCAGTTTATTAAAAACCAGTTTTTATGGTTCAGTTTAGTTTTAAACCAAATTAAAACTGGTTTTATTTAAACTCCAAAATTAATTTTACATACTCTTTCTTTCTCTTTCTCCCTTCTCTCTCTCTCTCCCCTTTCTTTCTCTCTCTCTCTCTCTCTCCCCTTTCTCTCTCTCTCTCTCTCTCTCTCTCCATCTCCCTTCCCATCTCTCACTCCCTCCTCTCCCTCTCTCTCTCTCACCTCCTTCCTTTTTCTCCCTCTCCCTCTTTTTCCTCTCTCTCTCCCCCCTCTACCTCTCCTTCCCCCTTCCTTCTTCTCTCTCCTCCCCTCTCTCCCCCCTTTTTTTCTCTCTCTCCCTCCCCTCTTTCTTCCTCTCTCTCTTCTTCTCCTTTTTCTCCCCCTCCTCTCTCCCTTCTCTCTCTCTCTCTTTCCCTTTCTTCCTTCTCTCCCTTCTCTATCTCTCTCTCTTTCTCTCTCTCCCCCTCCTCTTTGTCTCCCTCTTTTTCTCTCTCCTTCTCTCCTTCTCTCTCTCTCTCTCCCCCCTCTCTCTCTTTTTTCTCTCTCTCCCTTCTCTCTCTCTCTTTCTCTCTCTCTCTCTCTCTCTCTCTCTCTCCTTTTTCCCCTCTCCCTCTCCCTTCCTTCCCCTCTCTCTTCCTCTCTCTCTTCTCTCCCTCCCCTCCCTCCCCTCTTTCTTCTCTCTCTCTCTCTTTCCCCCTCCTCTTTCTCCCTCTCCCTCCATTCCCCCTCTCTCTCCCCCTCTCCCTCCCCCTTCCTTCTTCTCTCTCTTCCTCTCTCTCTCTCTCTCCCTTTTTTCTCTCTCTTCTCTCTCTCTCTCCTCCTCCCCTCTTTCTTCTTCTCTCTCTCTCTCTCTCCTTCTCCTCTTTCTCCCCCTCCCCTCTCTCTCTCTCTCTCTCTCCCTCCCTTCCCCTTCTCTCTCTCTCTTTCTCTTTTCCCTCTTTCCCTTTTGTTTCTCTCCTCTCCGCCCTCTCTCCACCCCCCCTCTCTCTTCCTCTTTTTTCTCTCTCTCTCTCTCTCTCATTTTTTCTCTTTTTTCTTTCTCTCTCCTATTCCTCTCTCTCTCTCCTTCCCTTATTTCTCTCTCCTTTTCTCTCTCTTTTTTCTCCTTCATCTCTCTCTTTATTCTCTTTCTCTCCTTCCTTTTTCTCTTTTCTATTTCTCTCTCATCCTTTTTTCACTCTATATCCCTCTTCTCTTTTTCTCCCTCTTTTCTCCAAAATAAGAGAGAGAAGGAGGAGAAAGTGGAGGAGGAGGAGGAGAGAGAGGAAGAGGGAGAAGAGAGGGGAAAAAGAGCGCAAGAAAAGAGAGAAGGAGGAAGAGAGAGAGGGAGAAAAATTGAGAGAGACAGAGAGAAAGAGAGAGGGAGAAAGAGAAAGAGAGAGAGAGAGAGAGAAATGGGAGAGAGAGGGAGTGAGAGACAGAGAGAGAGGGATAGGGGAGAGAGAGAAATGAGAGAAAGGGATAGAGAGGGAGAAAAGGAGAGAGAAAGAAAGGGAAGGGGAAGAAAGAGGGGCAGGGGAGAGAGAGAGAGGGAGAGAGAGAGAGGAGGGAGATAGAGATAGGGAGAGAGAGGGGAAGAGAGAGAAAAGAAAAGGTGGAGAGAGAGAGGGGAAGACAAAGAAAGGGAGGGGGAGAAAGAAGAGGAGTTAGAGAGAAGAGGAAGAGAGTAGAGGAAGAGAGAGAGAGAGAGAAGGAGAGAGAGAGAGGGAGGAGGGAGAGAAGGAGAGAGGGAGAAAAGGGAGAGAGAAAGAGAGAGGGAGAGAGAAGAGGGAGAGATGGAGAGAGAGAGGAAGACAAAGAGGGGAGGGGAGAAAGAGGGGAAGGAGGAGAGAGAGGGAAAAGGAAAATAGAGAGAAGGGAGAGAGAGAAAGGAGGGGAGAGAGGGAGAGAAGAAGAGAGAGAAAGAAAGAGAGAAAGGAGAGAGAGGGAGAGAAGAAGAGAGAGAAAAAAGAGAGAAAGGAGAGAGAGGGAGAGAATGAGAGAGGGAGGGAAGAAGAGAGAGAGAGAGTGGAAGAGGGAAAGGAGAGTGAGAGAGAAAGAGAGAGGAAGAGAGAGAGAGGGAGAGAGAGATGGGGGAGGGAGAGAAAAAAGAGAGAAAGGAGAGAGAGGGAGAGAAGGAGAGAGGGAGGGAAGAAGAGAGAGAGAGAGAGCGAAAGAGGGAAAGGAGAGAGAGAGAGAAAGAGAGAGGAAGGGAGAGAGAGAGGGAGAGAGAGGGAGAGAGAGAGGGGAGAGGGAGAGAGAGGGGAAGGGAGAGAGAAGGGGAGAGGGAGGAGGGAGGGAGAGAGAGAGAGAGAGGAGAGAGAGTGAGAGGGGAGAGAGAGAGAGAGAGTGGAGAGAGAGAGAAAGAAAGATGGAGAGTGTGAAAACTAGTTTTAGCCTATAAACCAGTTTAAACTGGTTTTTTTTAATTAAAATCAGTTTTATTTTTATGAACTGATTTAAATTGGTGCACTGTATTATAAACTGGTTTAGAACCAGTTTCATATGTGACAAAATAGTTTGGTTCAGTTTCTAAACCATTTAAAATGGTTTAGTGCAGTTTCAGTTCAGTTTATAGAAAAACTGAACCATGCACACCCTACTGTTTTGTGACTTAATTATGCCTAAATAAATGTGGTGACTATCTTCATAATTTATTGACTCTAATCATATAGTGTTTTGTAATTTCTTTGTGATTTCAGTTTCCGTTGCTTGTTCTCAATTTTAGGTCAACTTATGAACCAGGCATTTTTTGTAGAAATATTAAGCCTTGACTTTGAGACTAATTAAAAGATAGTTAAGTAGCTATATTGCTATTGAACTTTGATGAATTCTTATTTTGTTTGAGCATTCTAATGTAATTATCATTTAGTTTATAGTTTCCACTTCTTCCTTTTTGCATTGCAATGTATTAATGTAATGTATTATATTACCGTATTTTTTACAAGCATAACGGGATAAAAAATAAAAGGTAACTATTTCACTGGCTCTAATATTTTGCGTGGGGTCATGAAGCGTGGGGGTCATAAACTGCTATAATTGGTTGGTTTGTTATTGTTAGTCTCCTAATAATTTCTTAATTGCTCTTAGATCATGAAAATTATTTGTTCGAATTTCATGATATTAATTTCATAATATAAGTTTGAAGATATTTTAAGATATATATTAGATTATAATTATATTTTAGGATGTTTATTTATAATTTACTTATTATTTTATTCAAATAACAGTTTTTTTAGTTGAACCACAGTTAGATTAATTAGACTAATAAACTAATAAAACAGTGACTAAAGTAGTTTGATGACCGATCCAGTTCTCATAACATAACAAAGCTCGTTAATCATTATACATACACCCATGACCCATTGTTAGACAAAATATAATTTTTATAAGAAAATTATAAAAAGAAATAATTAGTTATTTGGTAATGTTCCTATATATAATATTTATATCTATTTTAAATTAAATTAGATCATTTGATAGTTGGTTATTTATTTAAATTTTGAAATTAACATCAAGCAAGAAGTGCGGGAACAGTTACAAGAAATTCAAATTTTCTGCAAGTGGTGTACAAATGGTAACTGTTAGCTGATATTAGGCTAGTCTATAAATAGAGCTTTAGGAAAACATTGTAATCAGTTCAGTTCTTCTTGGAAAACGCTTAGAAACCCAAAAAACGCTCTCAGCCCCTTGGCATCACAGAGTAAAATTGGGAATCTTAAGTAATTCCTCTGAACTCAAACACTTGTACTTTGCTTTTTTCCAGTTTTTATTAATAAAATTTCTCTACTTTTACGTCTTTTTCTCTTTTATGTTCGTGTTTTTTCCTTCATCTTCTTCTTAATTTTCTATTTTTTTTAATTTCTGCATTTTACTTTGCCTCTGGCACCTTGCATGTTTTCTTTTCATCTTTAATTTTACTTTCGAAACTACAATTGAGACCTTGAGAGTTGAGACACCCACAAAAGGAGTCGTTTTCGCTCCTTAAATTAAGATTGCGAAACAAAACTCGAAAATTGTTGATTTATTTGTTGTTAACAATGGAACAAAAATTCGAGTAAAACAAATTGGCACGCCCGGTGGGACATTGTCAATAGATTGTAGTTTGTCAAAAGAAAAATCAAGAGTTTTGAATTTGCATGTGGTTGCGCAGTGGTAAGTTCGTGCGTCCGGAGCCAAGAAAATCAGCGTCAGTTGACATGTCAAATACTTCTGCAGTATCTTCTTCTACTTCTCGTGATGAGATTAGAGAAAATGAATCCGGAAATTCTCCTGTGATTTCAAACGCAGAGCCTACCTTGATGTCAGTGAGGCGTGATGGCGTTGGCCATGCCCATACAGGGTTAAATGCAACTCACATAAATACCGTGGGGTGGCCGCCATATGGCTTGCCACTGGGGTATGTCCCCTCCATGGTGACACAGGGATTGCCTGTGCCTCTCTACTCAACTTTTTAAAATCCTATTTATCAAAATCCATATGGCATGTTAAATGTACCTGTTTCTTGGACGTCAGGTTCACACGTATCACAACAAAATTTTTTACATTCTATTAATACAGGAAATAACAGTGCATCTAATTCTACTATATCCACTGTCACTAGGGTAGAAAATTCTAGACCTGTATTTCCTGACATGTCAAGAGCAATGCCTGTTAATCAGCCTAGTTAAACTGTGGGATCTTTAGCAAATATTAGGCAACAGATGGATGAAAGTCACCATGATCTAGTAAACATGTTAACTCATCAAATGGTGACAGTTTTAAATCCTCTTTTAGAAAACACAAACACTAGAATTGAACAATTAAATAGACAAGTTAATAGAATTTCTACTGTGGTAAATTTAGAAGAAAATGACAACCAAGGTTTAAGATTTGATAATGTCAATCAGAACGGTGGAGCAATTCCTAATTATAATGTTCATATGCCTAGACATGGTCAAAATGCTGATGATATGTTAGAAAGACTTAGGCAAAACAACTTAGGGGGGCATTATAATCTAGCAAGAAATGTCGAACAAATTTTAAACCGTTTGGGATTTAATGTGGGTTGTTTAAATAGGCCATATTTTGTATCTGCTTTTCCTGAATGTGTCCAACAAGCAGAGCTTCCAAGAGGTTGGAAAATTCCAAAATCTCTTACAAAATTTTCTGGAGAAGAAAATGAGTCTACAGTAGAGCATATTGCTCGATATACTGTTGAAATTGGGGAAGTAGCTTCTAATGAATATCTCAAGATGAGATATTTTCCTTCTTCTTTAACAAAAAATGCATTTAC
The DNA here is from genome assembly GCF_003086295.3 of Arachis hypogaea. Taxonomy (NCBI): domain Eukaryota; kingdom Viridiplantae; phylum Streptophyta; class Magnoliopsida; order Fabales; family Fabaceae; genus Arachis; species Arachis hypogaea. The sequence continues at coordinate 51,002,969 of NC_092046.1, read as the reverse complement.
ATGGTTCTCCAACTTGAGACCAAATTCTATTCATTCTTGGGCACAGCTGGAAAGAAATTTTCATGATCAATTTTTTCGAGGTGAATTAAAAGTTAGTCTTACATATTTATTCTCTGTCAAACGTGCAGAGGGAGAATCCATTGACACCTATTTGGCACGGTTTAGAAACATGAGAAATAAATGTTTTACTCCGATCCCAGAAGCTGAAGTTGTCAAAATGGCTACTAATGGGCTAGAATTTGGAGTTAGGAAGAAACTTGTTAATCAACATACTTTTGATCTTTTCCAATTAGCTGAGAGAGTAAGACAGATAGAACAAATTAAGAAAGAAAAAGAAAATTTTAAAAAGGGTTTAAAAAAGGTTGCATATGTTGATTGTTTTTCCGATAGTAGTGATTCAGATGAGAAAGAGATTTATATTGCCGAATTACGTGGGGGTCCTCCTTATGTATGCAAATCTTTGAAGCCTGTTAAAGGAAAAGAAAAAGTTTCTTCTTATTCTAAAGTTGAAAATAAGACTTATTCTTTTGATATTTCTAAGGCAGATCAAATATTTGAGGTTTTACTATAAGATAAGTAGCTTATTTTACCTGAAGGAAAAAAGATGCCTACAGCTGATGAAATAAAGAATAAGAAATTTTGTAAGTTTCATCAGGTATTTTCGCATACTACTAACAATTGCGTCCGTTTCAGGGACTTGATATAAAAAGCAATTGAGGAGGGAAGATTGAAGTTTGAGGATAAAACTACTATGAAGGTGGACACTGAACCATTTGCTGCTGACTCAAATTATGTTGAGCCATTCAACTTGTCAATCAACATGGTAGAAGTTGATGCCACAATGGTTAGTGCTAAAGATGAAAATAAAGACCTGAGGATCTTTGAGCAAGACAAGAAGCCAATTTATCCTCGTCCTGATGAGGATTTGTTAGATTTTTTGTTGAGAATTAAAGAATCTGATAGCACCATCGCCATGTGCTCAAAGTGCAATGCTGTTTTTGACAAGGAGGCTGCAAAAGAGTTTGAAAAGTACAAAGTTGAAGAGAAAGAAAAGGATGAGTTGAGAAAGAAGATTGCTGAAAAAGAAAATGAAACTAACGAGCTAAAGCGGAAGATAGCCGAGGAAAAACAAAAGTTGGGTGGTCAAACTCCTTTGAACAAGTGCGTCAACAACACTAGGGTACAACCCGTCAACCAGAAGATGAAGACTATGGTCATGATTGATGGAAAACCTGATGGATTTTCTCAAAAGACAAGAGTTCCTCCCACCAAAATTTCAAACAATAAATGGGTCCAGAATGTGAGAAATGTGCAGAATCAACCTACTGCTTTTGCAAGAGAAAAAAAACAAATGGGTGAAGCCTAGACCTTTTAAGCCCAGGTACTATGAGTCTCAGTTATGGAACATCAATCATGCACAAGACGGAGGTAGTATATATATTCCAAAAAATGTGCCTGTTCCCTCAAAGCCAATTTATTCTTGTTATAATCCTAACATGCAGCAGGTTGCTAATTATTCTCCTTGGCCCAATTGTCAAAATGTTCCAAAGTATTCTCCTTTTAGAATTTTTGGGCAAAAAGAGAATATACCTGAGTATGTTCCTTTAGATCCATACAAGGGACACGGTATAGATTTTCCTCCTTTGCCAACCATAGCTAAGTCTGTAGAAACTGGCAATTCTTCTAATCACCCTAAATACAATAAAAATGCAAAGAAGAATCTTACTGGAAAGAAAGTAATGGTTGAACACAAGGGAGAAAAAGATGAAGATTTAATTACTGATAATTTTGACACTGGTTTTGATGACAGCTTAGAAGCAATATTTGGTGTTAAGCAACCTATAGCTGTGGTGTCAATACTGCTGAGGAGTATAGTCAAATCCGGAAAGTAGAGTCATTAAAAGATGATTGTTATGATGTCTTTCCTGAAAGTAAATGCTTGTTACTAGATGACAATATGTGTGGTAGAGGATTGTTTGAGAAACCTACTGAAAATGACAAGGAGCATTTGCGTCCATTGCATATCAAGGCTCGTGTTGATGGAAGGATAGTTAATAAGATTTTAGTTGACGGGGGAGCTGTTGTCAATCTCATGCCTGAAAGAATGATGGGAAGGCTTGGAAAGACTAAAAAAGAGCTGATTAAAAGTAGCATTGGGGTAACAGATTTTAATGGAAGGACTTTTTCTGTTAGAGGTGTGGTTCTGCTGTCAATTGAGGTTGGTTCTATCAATAGGCCAACTCTATTTGTTGTTGTTCCTTCTAAAGCTGGTTTTAACTTGCTTTTGGGACGTGATTGGATTCATGGAATGTGTGCTATTTCATCCACTCTACATCAAAAGTTAATTTTCTAGAACGAAGATGGAGGAGTGGAAGAAGTTCCTGCTGATAATAGTACATTGTACTATGATGAGATGCATGTGGAGTTCAGGATGTATAATCCTGGAGTCAAGCCACCGACAGTTGACACCAAGACATTTAATCCTGAAAGTATTGAGATGTGTAAAATAGATATGAATGGTTTTATTTAAAAAAAATGCATCAAGTTTAAAATCTTAGACAAAAATAATCTCTCATTGACATTTGGGTATGTACTTCATAAATACAAAAGCCTAATTGACTTAGAAATTCTGTTGAGTCTCTTAGCGCTTGGAGTCAAAACTATTAGAATGTTAGTGTGGAGATTTTATAGGATTAGAAATTTTATCAAATTTAATTGACACCTGGAGTTTAACATATGAAAGAAACGACTTCACGAAGTTAAGATTTTGTTACTTCTGAAGTTAGGAAAATTGTGTCAATTAAAACAATGAAAGTGTGTGTAAAAAAAAACTCTTAATTGAAATATTAAAGGTCAAAATAAAGGTCAATTGATATACATTTAATGTGCCGAAATTAGAACAGATATCATTTGACACACTTAAAAATTTCATACAAAAGAATAGACCCCATTGACAGTTCAACTATTAATGTAAAAAATTTTATAGACTTAGAAATTCTGTTAAGTCTATTACTAGTAGGCATTTAATCTGTCAAGCGGATGTGTCTAAAATGTCAATTGACTCTTAATATCAAAAATAAAAAAAAATGTCAATAAACAACTAAATTTTCTCACTTTCAATCATTGCATATCTTCAAGTGAGAAATCTTGGGGAGCATCTTGTTAGACAAAATATAATTTTTATAAGAAAATTATAAAAAAAAATAATTAGTTATTTGGTAATGTTCCTATATATAATATTTATATCTATTTTAAATTAAATTAGATAATTTGATAGTTGGTTATTTATTTAAATTTTGAAATTAACATCAAGCAAGAAGTGCGGGAACAGTTATAAGAAATTCAAATTTTCTGCAAGTGGTGTACAAATGGTAACTGTTAGCTGATATTAGGCTAGTCTATAAATAGAGCTTTAAGAAAACATTGTAATCAGTTAAGTTCTTCTTGGAAAACGCTTAGAAACCCAAAAAAACGCTCTCAACCCCTTGGCATCACAGAGTAAAATTGGGAATCTTAAGTAATTCCTCTGAACTCAAACACTTGTACTTTGCTTTTTTCCAGTTTTTATTAATAAAATTTCTCTACTTTTACATATTTTTCTCTTTTACGTTCGTGTTTCTTCCTTCATCTTCTTCTTAATTTTCTATTTGTTTTAATTTCTGCATTTTACTTTGCCTCCGGTACCTTACATGTTTTTTTTTTCATCTTTAATTTTACTTTCGAAATTACAATTGAGACCTTGAGACACCCACAAAAAAAGTCGTTTCCGCTCCTTAAATTAAGATTGCAAAACAAAACTCGAAAATTGTTGATTTATTTATTGTTAACAATGGAACAAAAATTCGAGTAAAACACCCGTCCACTAATTAAACTCAATATTTGGTTCAAAAATTATGTACGGATCGAACAACAATAATAATGCACTGCTTTATGTAACGTAACTGTTGGTGTATATGTGTGTGTGTAAGGAGTCAATTTAGTTAGATCACGTTCACGATCATGCTGGTTGATGATTTGCTGTCATAATATAAGAGACCAATATATCTCTGGATTGGAAGAATTGAAAGACAGTTTGTAATGCATAACAGGTAAGTATTAAGTACCCAAGACTTTTGCATAGAATGCCTCTTGGGATGTTTATTTTGGAGCATCTACTAGAAATCAATGCAAGCTGGACACTTCGTTCACATATAGCACATGTAATAAAAAATAGATAAAAAGCAGATTAAAAAAACAATAAGCCGATACAGTTTTGCATATATAGCACATGTAATAAAAATTTAGAACATGTTATTTGAAAATGTCATTTCAAGTCTTATTTATTACTATTATGAGGATTTTATTTATAAGTGATTCATAATTAAGGCTATTTTTGAATACTGTTTTTGAGATAGAAATAACGAAACTAATACGAAATTTCACTTCGTTATAAAGACATAAATAAAGAGATAAATATTTGTTTATCTAAAATAAAAATATTTGTCTACGTATCTCTATTTCTACTATATTTCTCTCTTAGAAATAGAAATACAACTTGAGTATTTATTGATCGAGATTTTGATCATATTTTAATCTTACTGGCCTACTGATCTGTTTTATATATTAAAAAAAAATAATAGTTTTATTAGTTTTATAATTTTATTAAATTTTTTATCAAATTCTTAATATTTAAAAATTTATAATTAGATTTTTACATTAAATAAAAAATTGTAATAGATCCTTTCTAATTGTTATTTTTTAAGAGAAAATGCAATACTTCTAAAATATTTATATTTAGAATATTTTATAATTTATTATATATTAAACACAGGAATGAATCTTTTTAAAAAATTGTATATTTCAAAAAAAAAAAGTTAAAAAAGACCTAACAAAAATTTTGTCATTAATACAGGAGTTCAATTACAAACTTCTAAAATATAAGAATTTAATTAAAAATTTGATAAAATTATAAGAATCTATAGAATAATTAAGTACATAAAAATAACAAGAAAAAGTGAAAAAGGAAAATCAAACTTAGGATTGGCAACTATGATAAAGATTCAAATATGTCTTACAAAAATGTAGTTTACAAATTACAATCTTTCTTTCGGTGAGAGGATTTAAATGATTTATCGATAATTGTATATTTTATCATAAAATACATTGTAATTAATGAATAATATTGTCTAAATAAGAAATAATTAGTATATATGATATACAATTAAAATTTTTAATTAATATATATATTGTCACTTATTTTGGATTAGTTACCTCGTATGGAGATTAAAGATAAGGAAGATTATTTTAGAATATTTATACATATTCAAATTTTAAACTCAAATATTTGAAAAAAAAATCAAAAGAGATTTGAGAGCAAAGAAATTCGATTTGAAGATAAGATTTAAAAATATATTATTTTACATAATTTGGAGAACAAACATAAGACTTATTTTCAATCATATATATGAGGAAGGATGGTTCTCGTACCATTTAGATTCTTTTGTTAATTTTCTTTACGGTATTAGAAATAATGTAGTTCTTTTAAATCCTGTTTAGTAACCTTTGATATTTTATATTATTTTTTGGTTTAAAAAATTTTAAGTTGTTTAGTTTTTCTTAATGTTTTTTTGAGTCATGAATCTTGGAATTGATTTATACTTCTAATTGATTGATGGTAATTAATGGCTAAGAGAGGGGATTGAATCTTAGCCCATTTTTTGCTGAATATTAATTTCTGAAACTTTAGGAGATATTTCTGTTTTTGTCTCGTGCCAAGTTGAGAGACACTTTTGTTTTTGTCTCTAGATCACCAGAAATTGAGAAAGGAGTAGAGAAAAAGAAGTAACACCAGATATATCCTGGTTCAGCTACTAGGTATAATGTAGCCTACATCCAGTCTCCATCACAACAATGATGGAATTTCACTATGTTTTCACAACATTACATTCACCAATTTTTTCTTAAGAACTACCCATTCCTATCTAGGACAAATCCAGATTCTAACCCCAATCTGAACTTGACTAGACCTCAATCTAGTTTTCAACCGTAAAGTGCTAACCCAACTTGCAAGGGACTAGAACTCATGTAATACCCGGTCTAACTAAAATTAATTAAATAGTAAATTAAATAGGAGCGAATATGGTTGGAGGATTTGGCAATTGGAATTTGATAATTTAAATATGATAATTGGATTCAGTGAATTTTTCCGAGTCGGAAAACATAGTTTTCTGCGTAAAAGTGCGCAGTGAAATTTTGACCGGCAGTACCGGCCGAGATCTGTCTGGTACTGCAGTTGAGAAAATTGAGTATAAGTAAATAAGGTTAAGAAAGGAGGAATTTTAATTAGGAAAAGTAGAAATATTTAAAATGCGATTTGGAGCACTAATCTTAAAGGTTTTGGCCCGAAATTGGGCCAACAGACAAAAATAAGTGAACCGGGCCTAAGTGGGCCCAAGACCCAACATATATAAACATTAGTTATGAGCATTTCAGCTCATTTTACCCTAAAGAGAAGGGTTGGGGCGCTGAAATTGAGAAGAGAGAAGAGAAGAGAGAAAACCTAACTCTCTTTGATCTTCAAACTACCATAACTTGAGCTACGGAGCTCCGATTGACGAGCCGTTTGCGGCCACGCGCCGCTCTTCTCATTCTCTACAATTCTATCTAAGTTTTGTGGTGAGTATTCTATTCATCTCTGCCCAGTTTTCGAATTTCCCCACTGTTACACATTTTTGGGTAGTTAGTGTTGAAATCTTGTGGTTTTGGGTGTTTAGAGATACTCTAACATAGATTCTAAGTGGGTTCTATCCCTATTTCATATGGGCTGAGGTAAGAAGTACTCAAACCCTTGTGATTTATCATTTTCATGAGCCCTAGGTTGATGTATATATGTGAAATTGGTTATGTTAGTGTATTGGTGATTTTGATACACAATTGGGAGATTGGTGTTGCTTGAGGAGTTTTGGTGAGGCTTGGAGCTAAGGTTGGTAGAGACTTTCAAAGAAGAGGCTCAATTGATTTGGCTACAAGATGTACGGTTTAAGTTTCATTTAAATACCGTGTGGTGTGATGAGAATTCCTAGGCTAGATGCCCCTAGGATTAAGTTTGGATTGTGTAAATGGTTGGTGCTAATGTGCATAGTTGGTATGTAATGTGAATTAATGATTGGGTTGAGAATTGTATGGCCTTGTATGCTTGGTGTATTGAGAATTGAATGTATTGGGTAATGAGTATTGATTTGTGGTTTATGCTTTTAAATTGTGAAATTGGGCCGGAGGCCGTGAATTTTGGGCCGGAGGCCGGAAAGAGGTAAGGAAGGTAAGTTGATGTGTGCATTGTATGATGATGCAAGTGATTGGATGAGTTTCAGATAATGAATATATGAATGATTGGGTTGGGTATTGAATAATAAGGTTTGAGGAGTTGAAGTGTGGAATTTGGTAATTTTGGGTGAAATTATATAGATAAGGTATGTTTGGTTTTGGTTGAGATATATTATGTGGTCATATATATGACTATGATTATTGATGCCTTGATGGTATGATGATATTGAGTGTGTGTAATGATGATTAATTGGAAATGGTATTATTGGAAATTGGGATGAGAAAATATGTATGACATGTCTATGTGTTGTCTCTTAGCCACTTGATTAAGAAATGTTAAATTAGTGGGATGATGTTTTGTGAGTTGTGGTAAAGTGTTGATGTATGAATTGAGGAGGCTTGATGTTGATTTTGGTACATTTTGATTGATTTCAAAAAGGATTGAAATTGGCATGTTTTGGTTGATTTCGAAAAGAATTGAAATGGCTTGTTTTGAAAATGGCACCTTGTGGTTTTGTGTGAAAACATGGTTTTTGGGCATACTCTGACGGGACATAACTTGGACTCCGGATTTCCGTTTTGTGTGAAACTTGTTTAGAAAAGAAATTGGATCCGGGATGTCCATGCCGTTCGAAGAACGATCGAAAATCGGTTTGAAATGAGAAAGTTATGTCCATCGGAAGATTGGGGGTTTAGTTTGTGAATTCTGCAGTTTTTTAACTTAGAAAATTTTTAGCAGAATGACCCTCCGCGCGTAGGCGCACTTGGCGCGTACGCGCCGATCTTCAAGAAAGCACCATCCGCGCGTGCGCGTGCTGTGCGCGGGCGCGTCGATGCGCTGCACCAATTGCCCAGCCATTTTCCAGAGAGTTGCACCAGAGTTGTGCCAGTTTTGTGCCTGGGGCGCAAGTGCACCCACGCGTACGCGTGGCTAACGCTTGCGCGTCGTTTGGCTAATTTTCAATCTACGCGTCCGCGTGCATGACGCATATGCGTCGATGAGTTTTGTGGCCATCCACGCGTGCGCGTGGAGTACGCGTACGCGTGGCTCTGTTTTCGTGCCAAAGTTGATTTTTGAGTTTTAAAAGCCAAATTTCATACTTCTAAGCCTCCGATCTCACCACTTATGTCTTAAATCATTATGATATTCCTAGCAATGAGAAAAGGAGCTAGTGAATGTGGTAACTTGCGAGTGAAGCAAGGGGAAAAGTAATGATCAATGATGATCAAAGATGATTATATGAGATATGGAGGATGACGGTGGAAGTACCGTGTATGCCATGAACCGAAGGGCTGTATTTATTGATAAATGGCTGGTTCTTGATTGAACCATGAGTCGGATGGCTGAGTTATTGCCGGATACGGTGGAGCCATGTTGATAAATTGGCTAGTTCTAGATTGAACTGTGAGCCGGATGGCTGAGTTATTGCTGGGTTACGGCAAAGCCATTATGGATTATGGCTGAGTATAAATGCATATATGATAAATGAACGAATATGATAAATGAATAATGATGGAAAATGTTGAATGTAAGTATGCTTGTGTTTTCTCTCTGGTTGTAAGGGTGACAGGGCACCGATACCCTCTAATGGCGACAGGGCGCAGATACCCTCTAATGGCGACAGGGCGCAGATACCCTCTAATGGCGACAGGGCACATATTCCCTCTAATGATATTAATGCGCAACAGAGAGACTGTGCCCGGGTTAGCTACCGGACACGTCGGGTTGGCTTGATAACCGACAGATGATATCATCAGCCATAGGGTAGGCATTCATCATTTGCATATGTTTGAATTGTTTGGGTTTGCTTATTTGTTTTAGACTTCTACATTATATATGCTATGTTACTTGATTATGTGCTACTTGTTCTACTTGTACCTTAATTGTGTATTACTTGCCTGTATTGCTTGTGTTTGTACAACTGAGAGGCCCCTCATGTTGGTGTCGGTGGAGGTTGAGGGCTGTTCTTGATGAGATGAATTGGTGATGCGATTGCTTGAGGATGATGATCATTGGATGAGATAATTTGAGCTCCCTTGGTAGACGCAGTGATGTGGTTTCACTAGCTCCAGGTGAGGGTATGATGTATTAATATAGAATTGCTGAGATAATACGACTGATGATGGTTTTGTTTATGATTCCAAATCTGATTCGTGGGAGAGTCAGCGAGTTGGGAATCATATGAGATATGGACCAGATTTAGTATCCCTTTACGACAGTTGCCTATTCATGGATTAGCGAGAATCTAGGATGAATAATTGGTGAAGAAGCTTAGGATGCTTAATGAGTTCTTATTGTAGTGCATTGTATTTATTTGGCACTTTTACCGTACTGGGAATCCATGGGCCCGGGGTTCTCATTTCGTATATATCTCTTGTTTTTCAGATACAGGTCCAGGTGCTCAGAAGTGAGTTGTGGGTCGTCTGAGAGACGGCGAAGATCTTCATTTTCTCTACTTTGTGTTTTGCTTAGAATCTCTCCACCTTTGTTTCGAAAAGATTATATTATGTATTGAACTCTTTTGAACTGGCCTATAGAGTCTCTCGTGTTTCCTTTGGGGGAGATTAGGACATACTATTGTCAACTATTTTCATACTGTACCCTAGCCGGCCTAATCTTCGTGGGTCGCGTCTAGTGGCTATTTACTTATGTTATATATATCTATATGTTATCTATCTCTTAGTCTCCTTTACGCCTTGTCCGTATATCGTTTTCGGCTTCACGGTTTATCTTTTTGTTGTCGAAACGTGAGTGATACGTCTTCGCGATTTTATTTCTACTCTTTTCAGGCTTCTCGATTAATACTCCTTTCGAAATTACCTATATTTATATATTAAAGATCTACCTGAGAGTCGTACCACCGTAATATCATTGACTTATGACTCGAGCATAAGGATTTGAATATTAGGGTGTTACAACTCACCCTACCTTTCAACTACAAAGTGCTAACCCAACTTGTAAGGGAACAAGTCCAGATTCTAACACAACCTGAACTTGACTAGGACTCAAACCTAGCTTTCAACAGCAAAGTGCTAACCCAATTTGTAAGGGAATCCCCTCAGGATCATGACAACAAAACAAAAATACATACAAAGAATTTCTGAGATAACTATGAATTTTTCTTTAACTCTCTGCCTTTTTCTACTCATTGGATTTTTCTTACAAAACCTCACATTGTGTCTTTTACCAATGAAACAAAGACAGACTAAACTGAGAAAAAGAAATATTCAATGAAAGCCATGAAGGAGAAGAATAAACAGCTCAAAGAGGTATGAGAACCCAAGCATGTACTCTCTCTCCTTGATCTCAACCCTTGGCCGTTCACCCTTATTATAGAAGGGGAAGCTTCCAAGATTGAAACCGATTCAACCAAGCAACTTCTTCTCCAACCAAAAACAACAGTGGTTCGGACAAAGAGAAGAGAGAGGAAAAACCGAAAACCAACATGCATGTACCTCTCTCAACCCTTTTCATCAAGCTCTTTCCATCTGAGCCTTTGATCTTGTCTTTGACTCCAAGAAAGGATTCGGACCCTTGATGATCCTCTGACCTAGGACAGCTTCTTGCCTTCCATTTTTGCTTCTTCCTACTTGAGACTTCAGAAGCTATCTTCTTTCTTTGATGAACAAAAATAGAAATGAACTTTTTCAACTTAGATTTGCTTCTTCACCGAGACAGATTGTTTTTTTTTCTTGGCAAATAAGATCTTGAAGCCTTTCTTCAAATCATGCCTTCCATGGCAAAAATCTTGCTTTTGTTTTCTTCAGATCTTCACCTCTAAAAAGGATCTTCAATAACCTTTCTACTTCATAGCCTTTTTCTTTATAGGCTTCTGATAACTTCTTCTATTTGCTTCTATCTTCTTCTGATGGATGTGACTGAAAGCAAGAGTGAGGAGAGAGAAGAGAGAGAAAACTTTTGAAGGAAGCTTTCAATGTGAATTAAACTCAATTAAATTTGGAGTTGCAATTACCAAGGAATGTAGTAACCGAAGCATGCTTTTAATGAAATTAAACTCAATTGAATTCCAAGTTCCAGTACCCAAGAAATGAAGTAACGTGTGTGACTTTTGCAAAGTGGGACCTTTTGATTTTCTTCCTTTTAATGATCAATCACTAATTTTGAATTAATATGGTATATGGCTGAATTTGTTTAGTAACCAAACTGGGCTTTCATCACTTGGGCTTTAGACATTTGTTCCTTGTGCTAACTTGTTTCTTTTTATTTCTTACACAAAACATGTGGCTTGTTTTCTTTTTCTTAGTTCAACCGTTTCCCATTTTAGATCAAGACTTGGAGTAATAAAGTGGGCTTGCTCAATGAATCATCAATGTGTGAGACATATTGTGTGCATGCATGGGCAATATGAGGTTTGGGCTGCATCTCAAGCTTCTTGGTCTATTTTTGTTTAACTTATTTTTTTGCACACTAAACCAAACGAATCACACAAAAAAAATAACCCAAAAATGTTTAGTCATATCTTAATCATAGTTTAGCTTTCTAAACTCAACAATCTTCCCATTGATGACAAACATTATTAAACTGAATTGAAAGAGTTAGGGTAAAAAACTTTCCTTTGAAGATTTGCCGAAATCTCCCCCTTTCTCTTGTTCAGTGTGCTCCCCCTTAATGTGTGCCTTATTCAACATGATGTTCAAGGGAGCAAAGCCTATATACAAGCTCTAAAGAGTTCCAAAAAGATAAGAATTTCAAACAATCGAACCTTTAATACAGAGCCAGATTTACAAAAAATGCTTGTCAACATCTTAATAAAATTCCATGATCTAGACAGCACATATATACTTAAGCGAATAAATTTATAAATAATAATTAGAGCTCAAGTTGAAACTAATCAATTGAAACAGAGTGCTCAAGCCAAAGCCAAATCAGATCATAAAAACGAGTATTGTAACACAGCACCAAACAGGGCAGCCATTCCATGAAACAAAACAAAACAGTTTTAATTAAAACCATTTCTATTCAATTCAGTCCTTTTTCTCTGGTGCACGAATTGTGAATCACACTTTTCACAACTCGTACCACTAACCAGCAAGTGCACTGGGTCGTCCAAGTAATACCTTACGTGAGTAAGGGTCGAATCCCACGGAGATTGTTGGTTTGAAGCAATCTATGGTTATCTTGTAAATCTTAGTCAGGAAGTCAATTATGTTTATCAATTGAATTGTGAGTAACCAGTAGAGCATAAATTAAAAGTTACTTGTTGTGCAGTAATGGAGAATATGTTGGAGTTTTGGAGATGCTTTGTCTTCTGAATCTCTGCTTTCCTCTGTCTTCTTGTTCACGCACGCACGTCCCCCTATGACAAGCTGTGTGTTGGTGGATCACCGTTGTCAATGGCTACCTTCCATCCTTCCAGTGAAAACTACGCTCACGTGCTCTGTCACAGCACGGCTAATCACCGGTTGGTTCTCGATCCGGTTGGAATAGGATTTACTATCCTTTTGCGTCTGTCACTAACGCCCAGCCTTCAGGAGTTTGAAGCTCGTCACAGTCATTCAATCCTTGAATCCTACTCGGAATACCACAGACAAGGTTTAGACTTTCCGGATTCTCATGAATGCTGCCATCAGTTCTAGCTTATACCACGAAGATTCTGATTAAGGAATCTAAGAGATACTCATTCAATCGTATATAGAACGGAGGTGGTTGTCAGGCACGCGTTCATGGTTTGAGGAAGGTGATGAATTTCACGGATCATCACCTCCATCACAGTTAAGCGCGAATGAACATCTTAGATAGGAACAAGCGTGTTTGAATGGAAAACAGAAATACTTGCATTAATTCATCGAGACACAGCAGAGCTCCTCACCCCCAACAATGGGGTTTAGAGACTCATGCCGTCAGAGAATACAAAGTTTAGATCTGAAATGTCATGAGATACAAAATAAGTCTCTAAAAGTTGTTTAAATACTAAACTAGTAGCCTAGGGTTACAAAATACGAGTGGACTATGATGGATGATGCAGAGGTCCACTTCTGGGGCCCACTTGGTGTGTGCTGGGGCTGAGATTTGAGTGAGTCACGTGCAGAGGCCATTTGTGGAGTTGAACGCCAGTTTTTATGCCAGTTTGGGCGTTCAACTCCAGTTTTTTATCCTTTTCTGGCGCTGGACGCCAGAATTGGGCAGAGAACTGGCGTTGAACGCCAGTTTACGTCGTCTATCCTTGTGCAAAGTATGGACTATTATATATTTCTGGAAAGCCCTGGATGTTTACTTTCCAATGCAATTGGAAGCATGCCATTTCGAGTTCTGTAGCTCCAGAAAATCCAATTTGAGTGCAGGGAGGTCAGAATCCAACAGCATTAGCAGTCCTTTTTCAGCCTGAATCAGATTTTTGCTCAGCTCCTTCAATTTCAGCCAGAAAAATACCTGAAATTACAGAAAAATACACAACTCATAGTAAAGTCCAGAAATATTAATTTTTCCTAAAAACTACTAGAAATAGACTAAAAACTAACTAAAACATACTCTAAACTACCTGAAATTATCCCCAAAAAGCGTATAAAATATCCGCTCATCACAACACCAAACTTAAACTGTTGCTTGTCCTCAAGCAACTAGACAAATAAAATAGAAGACTAATAGGTTGGGAAGCAATAATATCTCAGAGTTTTTGAATGAAGCTCAGATTCTAATTAGATGAGCGGGACTAGTAGCTTTTTGCTTCTGAACAGTTTTGGCATCTCACTTTATCCATTGAAGCTCAGAGTGATTGGCATCTATAGGAACTCAGAATTCAGATAGTGTTATTGATTCTCTTAGTTCAGTGTGATGATTCTTGAACACAGCTTCTTTATGAGTCTTGGCCGTGGCCCTAAGCACTTTGTTTTCCAGTATTACTACCGGATACATAAATGCCACAGACACATAACTGGGTGAACCTTTTCAGATTGTGACTCAGCTTTGCTAAAGTCCCCAATTAGAGGTGTCCAGAGTTCTTAAGCACCCTCTTCTTTTTGCTTTGGACCTTGACTTTAACCGCTCAGTCTCAAGTTTTCACTTGACACCTGCACGCCACAAGCACATGGTTAGGGACAGCTTGGTTTAGCCGCTTAGACCAGGATTTCAGTCCTTTAGGCCCTCCTATCCACTGATGCTCAAAGCCTTGGGATCCTTTTTAATTGCCCTTGCCTTTTGGTTTTAAGGGTTATTGGCTTTTTCTGCTTGCTTTTGCTTTTTTTTTTTCTGCAAGCTTTGTTCTTTGCTGCTTTTTCTTGCTTCAAGAATCATTTTTATGATTTTTCAGATTATCAATAACATGTCTCATGTTCATTATTCTTTCAAGAGCCAACATATTTAACAGTCTTAAACAACAAATTCAAAAGACATATGCACTGTTCAAGCATTCATTCAGAAGACAGAAAGCATTGCCACCACATTTAACCAATTAGAATTTGTTTTGTTTAAACTCGAAATTTTATTGCTTCTTATTCAAAAGATCTACTATTTTATTCATGTTTAATGATGATGAGAAAAATAAACTATAGCTTAATTGGAGATAAAATCAAATAGATACTAATTACTATTATATGACTTCTAAGGTAGACTTTTTATAAGGACACTGTCACAGAGTTAAGGCAGAAATTGGAAATTAACAACCTTTATTCTGGGGGTATGGGGGTTCCTCTGATCCTTGGGAGGCTTGGTATTACAGAAGACTTTTGGCGCTTCAGTTCCCTTAAGTCACGTCCCTGCTCCTCTTGTTCTTTAAGCATATGGGTCAGCATTTGACTGTGTTCCTTCTGTTGTTTTATTATCTGCTCCATAGCTTCCTGTATCTTGGTGACAGACGTCTCAAGATATTCCCAATATTCCGCTTGAGGAATCTCTGGGAGGAATTCCTGTGCTCTCTTCTTGATAAGATCCTCCTGTGCTTGTTGTCTCTCCATTGATGCTTTGGTGATTGACTTTTCAATTAGGATATATTCAGTTATTCCCATCTTGACTCCAGCGTCCTTGCAGAGCAGAGAAATCACGCTTGGATAAGCCAACCTGGCCTCTTTTGAATTTTTGTTAGCAATCTTATAGAGCTCAGTTAAAACCAGCTGATGAACCTCCACTTCCTTTCCCATCATGATGCAATGAATCATCACTGCTCTTTTAATTGTGACTTCAGAACGGTTGCTGGTGGGCAACAGAGAACGCCCAATGAAGTCCAGCCATCCTCTGGCAACTGGTTTGAGATCCTCCCTCTTGAGTTGATTTGGGATGCCCTTTGTGTTGGTGGTCCACCTGGCTTCAGGGATACAGATGTCCTCTAGAATCTTATCCAGGCCAATGTCTGCTCTCATCATCCTCCTGTTGAAGGAGTCTGGATCATCCTTTAGCTGCGGTAGCTTTAATATCTCTCTGATCTTGTCAGGGGTGGTATGAACAATCTTTCCCCTGACCATGGTCCGAAATTCGTAGCAGGCTGTTCCAGATAGTCTTTGCTTGTCAGTCTGCCACATATTAGCATAGAACTCCTGGACCATGTTCCTTCCTACTTTCGTTTCAAGATTAGCTAGGACTTCCCAGTTCCTGATTCGAATTTGCTCCTGGATCTCCGGATATTCATCTTCTTTCAGATCGAATCTCACTTCCGGGATCACTGATCTCAGACCCATTACTTTAAGATAATGGTCTGAATGTTCTTTAGATAAGAACTTCCCTTGATTCCAAAGTGGTTTTGGAACGCTCTCTTTCTTGCCTCTTGGAGTGTATTGTTTCCCTTTGGGAGCCATGATCTTAGTGATCTCGGAAAAACACACCAAACTTAGAGGTTTGCTTGCCCTCAAGCAAAAGAAAAGAAAGGAGAGGGATAGAAGGAGATCGAGGTGCACTTGGTGATGGAGGAGGGGGGAGGCCGAACCCAATTTAAAGGGGTGGGGGGTGGCTTTTCGAAAAAAAGAAGAGATAAGATAAAAAGATTGAGTTGAAAAAGATAAGATAGAAGATATAGTTTGATTTTGAAAAGATAGGATAGATTTTTGAAAAAGATAAATCTGGGTTTTTGAAAAAGATAATATGAAAAAGATATTGAAAAGATTTTAGAGTGAAAAAGATAAGATAGAAGATATAGTTTAATTTTGAAAAGATAGGATAGATTTTTGAAAAAGATAAATCTGGGTTTTTTTGAAAAAGATAATATGAAAAAGATATTGAAAAGATTTTAGAGTGAAAAAGATAGATTTGTTTTTGGAAAAGATTTGAAAAGAGTTGGATTAATTTTGCAAAGAGGGTGTGTGCTTATGAATTAAGATACATTTGATATTTTGAGGGCAGGATTTTTTTTTTGAAATCAGGGTTCTTGACATGTTTATGTAAATAAAATCATGTATTGAATCATAAAATTATAAATTAGAATGGAAATACGTGTGGGATTACTGGATTTGGCTCCTCCCTGTCCTCCTGGCGTTTGAACGCCCAAACACTGCCTGTTTTGGGCGTTCAGCGCCCAAATGCTGATCTCCTGGGCGTTCAGCGGCCAGTTGCTGCCATTCCTGGCGTACAACGCCCAGTGGGTGGCCATTTCTGGCGTTGAACGCCCAAATGCTGCCATTACTGGCGTTCAGCGCCCAGTGGATGCCCATTTTGGGCGCTGAACGCCCAAAATGCCCCTTTACTGGCGTTTTCTTGCCATTGAGCTCTTTTACTCTGTTTTGTGTGCAAATTCCTTCTGTAACCCTCTAAACTTATACAAATGATTCTGTACCTTAGTGTCAGTGAACTTTATATAAACAAATAAAAATAAAAATAGGGCAGAAATGCTTAGAGGATTAATGCCCCATGGCTGGGTTGCCTCCCAGAAAGCGCTTCTTTATTGTCTTTAGCTGGACCTTCCTGAGCTTTTAATCTAGCTTCAGCCTTGAGCATTCTTGCTCAATGTTGCCTTCAAGATAATGCTTGATTCTTTGTCCATTGACAATGAACTTCTTATCAGAATCAATATCTTGAAGCTCCACGTAACCATATGGTGACACACTTGTAATCACGTATGGTCCCCTCCACCGGGATTTCAGTTTCCCGGGGAATAGCCTGAGTCTAGAGTTAAACAACAGGACCTTCTGTCCTGGTTCAAAGATTCTAGATGACAGCTTTCTGTCATGCCATTTTTTTTATTTTTCTTTATAAAGCTTGGCATTTTCGAAAGCTGTGAATCTGAATTCCTCCAGCTTATTTAGCTGGAGCAATCGTTTTTCTCCTGCTAATTTGGCATCTAAGTTTAGGAATCTGGTTGCCCAGTAGGCCTTATGTTCCAGTTCCACGGGCAAGTGGCATGCCTTACCATACACGAGTTGGTATGGAGAGGTCCCTATAGGGGTCTTGAATGCTGTTCTGTAAGCCCACAGAGCATCATCCAAGCTCCTTGCCCAATCCTTTCTACGGGTATTTACTGTCCGTTCCAGGATTCTCTTTAATTCTCTGTTAGAGACTTCAGCCTGCCCATTAGTTTGTGGATGATATGGAGTGGCCACCTTGTGGCGAATTCCATACCGAACCATGGCAGAGTAAAGCTGTTTATTGCAGAAGTGAGTGCCCCCATCACTAATTAACACTCTAGGGATACCAAACCTGCTAAAGATATGTTTCTGGAGGAACTTCAGCACTGTTTTAGTATCATTGGTGGGTGTGGCAATAGCCTCAACCCATTTTGATACATAGTCAACTGCCACCAGAATATAAGTGTTTGAGTATGATGGTGGGAAAGGTCCCATGAAGTCAATTCCCCATATATCAAACAACTCTATTTCCAAGATCCCTTGTTGAGGCATGGCGTAACCATGAGGCAGGTTACCAGCTCTTTGGCAACTGTCACAATTACGTACAAACTCTCGGGAATCTTTATAGAGTGTGGGCCAATAGAAGCCACATTGGAGGACCTTGGTGGCTGTTCGCTCACCTCCGAAATAGCCTCCATATTGAGATCCGTGGCAATGCCATAGGATTCTCTGTGCTTCCTCTCTGGGGACACACCTACGGATAATTCCGTCTGCACATCTCTTAAAGAGATAGGGTTCATCCCACAAGTAGTACTTTGCATCAGTAACTAATTTCTTCTTTTGTATTCTATTGTACTCCTTGGGTATGAACCTTGCAGCTTTATAGTTTGCAATATCGGCAAACCATGGTGCTTCCTGAATGGCAAATAGATGCTCATCAGGGAACGTCTCAGAGATCTCAAGAAAGGGGAGGGACGTCCCTTCCACTGGCTCTATCCGGGACAGATGATCAGCCACTTGGTTCTCTGTCCCTTTTCTGTCTCTTATTTCTATATCAAACTCTTGCAGAAGCAATACCCATCTGATGAGCCTGGGTTTTGAATCCTGCTTTGTGAGTAGATATTTAAGAGCAGCATGGTCAGTATACACAATCACTTTTGATCCTACCAAGTATGATCTGAACTTGTCAATGGCGTAAACCACTGCAAGTAGTTCTTTTTCTGTGGTTGTGTAATTTTTCTGGGCATCATTCAGAACGCGACTGGCATAATAAATGACATGCAGAAGCTTGTCATGCCTCTGTCCCAATACTGCACCAATGGCATGATCACTGGCATCACACATTAACTCAAATGGCAATGTCTAGTCTGGTGCAGAAATGACTGGTGCTGTGACCAGCTTAGCTTTCAGCGTTTCAAACGCCTACAGGCATGCTGTGTCAAACACAAATGGCGTGTCAGCAGCTAGCAGATTGCTTAGAGGTTTTGCGATTTTTGAAAAATCCTTTATAAACCTCCTATAGAATCCTGCATGCCCCAGAAAGCTTCTGATTGCCTTAACATTGGCAGGTGGTGGTAATTTTTCAATTACCTCTATTTTTGCTTGATCCACCTCTATTCCCTTGTTTGAGATTTTATGCCCAAGAACAATTCCTTCAGTCACCATGAAGTGACACTTTTCCCAGTTTAAAACTAGGTTGGTTTCTTGGCATCTTTTCAGAACAAGTTTCAGGTGATCAAGACAGGAGCTGAATGAGTCTCCATATACTGAGAAGTCATCCATGAAGACTTCCAGAAATTTTTCCACCATATCAGAGAAAATAGAGAGCATGCATCTCTGGAAGGTTGCAGGTGCATTGCATAGCCCAAAGGGCATCCTTCTATAAGCAAACACTCCGGATGGACATGTGAATGCTGTTTTCTCTTGATCCTGGGGATCTACTGCAATCTGGTTATAGCCTAAGTAGCCATCCAAAAAGCAGTAATAATCATGACCTGCTAGTCTCTCTAGCATCTGGTCTATGAATGGTAAAGGAAAATGATCCTTTCTGGTGGCTGTATTAAGCCTTCTGTAGTCAATACACATGCGCCACCCTGTAACTGTCCTTGTAGGAACCAGTTCATTTTTTTCATTATGAATCACTGTCATGCCTCCCTTTTTTGGGACGACTTGAACAGGGCTCACCCAGGGGCTATCAGAAATGGGATAAATAATCCCAGCCTCTAGTAATTTGGTGACCTCTTTCTGCACCACTTCCTTCATGGCTGGATTTAGCCGCCTCTGTGGTTGAACCACTGGTTTGGCATTATCCTCCAGTAGGATTTTGTGCATGCATCTAGCTGGGCTTATGCCTTTAAGGTCACCTATGGACCACCCAAGAGCTGTCTTGTGTGTCCTTAGCACTTGAATAAGTGCTTCCTCTTCCTGTGAATTTAAAGCAGAGCTTATGATCACTGGAAAAGTGTCACCTTCTCCTAGAAATGCATATTTCAAGGATGGTGGCAGTGGCTTGAGCTCTGGTTTAGGAGGTTTTTCCTCTTTCAGAAGAAAGTTCAGAGGCTCTTTCATGTCCCCTGAATCCTCCAAATCAGGCTGAACATCTTTAAAGATGTCTTCCAACTCTGATTCGAGACTCTCAGCCATGTTGATCTCTTCTACCAAAGAGTCAATAAGGTCAACTTTCATGCAGTCTGTTGATGTGTTTGGATGCTGCATGGCTTTGACAGCGTTCAACTTGAACTCGTCATCGTTGACTCTCAGGGTTATTTCCCCCTGTTGGACGTCAATGAGGGATCGTCCAGTTGCTAGGAAGGGCCTTCCTAGAATGAGAGTAGCACTCTTGTGCTCCTCCATTTCCAGCACAACAAAGTCAGTGGGAAAGGCGAATGGCCCAACTCTGACAATCATGTCCTCAATCACGCCTGATGGGTATTTAGTGGAACCATCAGCAAGTTGGAGACATATCCGGGTTGGTTTAACTTCTTCAGTTAAGCCAAGCTTCCTGATAGTGGATGCAGGTATCAGGTTGATGCTTGCCCCAAGATCGCATAAAGCTGTCTTGGTGCAATCACCTTCTAATATGCATGGTATCAGAAAACTCCCAGGGTCTTTAAGCTTTTCAGGAAAGCTTTTCAGAATGACTGCACTGCATTCTTCAGTGAGGAGAACCCTTTCTGTTTCTCTCCACTCCTTTTTATGACTCAAGATCTCTTTCATGAACTTGGCATAAGAAGGTATTTGCTCAAGTGCCTCTGCAAAAGGAATCTTTATTTCAAGAGTCCTTAGATAATCTGCAAAGCGAGCAAATTGCTTATCCTGCTCCTCTTTCCGGAGTTTTTGAGGATAAGGTATCTTGGCTTTATATTCCTCAACCTTAGTGGTTAAAGAAGCCTTTTTAGAGGGGTTGTTATCAGCACTTGTGTGTGTCTGATCCCTCACTGGCAATTGAGTACCAGAGTCAGAAACTGGAGTGACGTTAGACGCCAACTCACTGTCTGTTCCTGGCGCTTGAACGCCAGAAATGTGCCCATTTTGGGCGTTCAACGCTGGATTATGCCCCCTTTGGGCGTTCAACGCCAGATTCTTGCCCATTTCTGGCGTTGAACGCCAATCCTGCCTTGTTTCTGGCGCTGAACGCCAGTTTTGGGCATGGTCTGGGCGTTCAGCGCTAGCCTTCCACCCATTTTCTGGCGTTTTAGTGCCAGAATTATTTTTCCCTGGGCTCTTACTGTCCTCAGGAGAATCTTTGGTGGGTCGCTCATTTCTTGAATTTTTGATGCCTTGAGGTGGGGTATTTAATGTTTTCCCACTTCTTAATTGAACTGCTTGGCATTCTTCTGCTATTTGCTTTGATAGCTGCTGCTTTGTTTGCTTAAACTGTTCGTCTATATGTATATTAGCTATCCTTGTCTCCTGTAACCTGTCTTTGAATTCAGCTAGCTGTTTTGTTAGAAAATCTAATTGCTGATTGAATTCAGCAGCTTGTTTTACAGTACTGAATTCAGCAGTTACTGTTTTAACCTCTTCATTCATGGAAGGGTTGCTGCTTAGATACAGATGCTGATTCCTGGCAACTGTATCAATGAGCTCTTGAGCTTCTTCAATTGTCTTTCTCATATGGATAGATCCACCAGCTGAGTAATCTAAAGACATCTGAGCTCCTTCTGCAAGCCCATAGTAGAAGATGTCTAACTGAACCCACTCTGAAAACATTTCAGAGGGGCATTTTCGTAGCATCTCTCTGTATCTCTCCCAGGCATCATAAAGAGATTCATTATCTCCTTGTTTAAAGCCTTGGATGTACAGCCTCAGCTGTGTCATCCTTTTTGGCGGGAAATATTGATTCAGGAATTTTTCTATCAGCTGTTTCCATGTTCTTATGCTGGCCTTAGGTTGGTTATTTAACCACCTCTTAGCTTGATCTTTTACAGCAAATGGAAACAGTAATAGTCTGTAGACATCCTGATCTATTTCCTTATCATGTACTGTGTCAGCAATTTGTAAAAATTGTGCCAGAAACTCTGTAGGTTCTTCTTGTGGAAGACCGGAATACTGGCAACTTTGCTGCACCATGATAATGAGCTGAGGATTCAACTCAAAGCTACTAACTCCAATGGAGGGTATGCATATGCTACTCCCATATGAAGCAGTAGAGGGGTTAGAATATGACCCCAGAGTCCTCCTGGACTGTTCATTTCCACTTATGTCCATGATGGATGTATGGATATAACTTGGACTGATTTATCTTTTTATTTATTTTATTTTATAAGAAGTAAACACTTAAATAAAATAAAATAACTAAAAAGAATTTGAATTTTGAAATAATAAAATTTTTTTTTTCGTAAAAAAATTAAAAATAATTAGTTAAAAAAAAAGGAAATTTTTGAAAAAGAGGGAAGATATTTTCGAAAATTAGAGAGAGAGAGAGAGAGTTAGTTAGGTAGTTTTGAAAAAGTTAAGAAACAAACAAAAAGTTAGTTAGTTAGTTGAAACAAATTTTGAAAAGATAAGAAGTTAGGAAGTTAGAAGAGATATTTTGAAAAGATATTTTTGAATTTAGTGAGGAGAGAGAAAAACAATAAGATAGTACAAGATTTAAAATTTTTAGATCTAATGCTCCTTGTTTTTGAAAATTTTGGAGGGAAAACACCAAGGAACACCAAACTTAAAAATTTTAAGATCAAGACACAAGGAAACTCAAGAACACTTTGAAGACTCACAAGAACCCAAGAACATGAAGGAAGAACACCAAACTTAAAATTTTTAGAAAACCAAACCAAAATTTTCGAAAATCAAAGGGAAATCAACAAGAAAACACCAAACTTAAAGTTTGGCACAAGATTTAATAGAAAAAAATATTTTTGAAAAAGAAGGTTTTGAAAAGAGTATAAAAGATTCTAACCCAATTACCAAGAACACAGATTAACGCTCTAGCCAAATGAGTTATGGGACCTTCAAAAATTTTAAGAAAGATTATTTTTGAAAACACCAAACTTAAAGTTTGGCACAGGATTTAATAGAAAAATTATTTTTGAAAAAGGTTTTTAAAAAATATGATATCCAATTATCATGAACATAAACACCACGTTCTAAATAACTGAGCTATAAGTTTAAAGTATTTTAACAAGGGATAAATAATAAAAGACTCTAAACCAAAAAAAGAAAGATTTTTCCTAATCTAAGCAACAAAATAATCCGTCAGTTATTCAAACACGAACAATCCCCGGCAACGGCGCCAAAAACTTGGTGCACGAATTGTGAATCACACTTTTCACAACTCGTACCACTAACCAGCAAGTGCACTGGGTCGTCCAAGTAATACCTTACGTGAGTAAGGGTCGAATCCCACGGAGATTGTTGGTTTGAAGCAATCTATGGTTATCTTGTAAATCTTAGTCAAGAAGTCAATTATGTTTATCAATTGAATTGTGAGTAACCAGTAGAGCATAAATTAAAAGTTACTTGTTGTGCAGTAATGGAGAATATGTTGGAGTTTTGGAGATGCTTTGTCTTCTGAATCTCTGCTTTCCTCTGTCTTCTTGTTCACGCACGCACGTCCCCCTATGGCAAGCTGTGTGTTAGTGGATCACCGTTGTCAATGGCTACCTTCCATCCTTCCAGTGAAAACTACGCTCACGTGCTTTGTCACAGCACGGCTAATCACCGGTTGGTTCTCGATCCGGTTGGAATAGGATTTACTATCCTTTTGCGTCTGTCACTAACGCCCAGCCTTCAGGAGTTTGAAGCTCGTCACAGTCATTCAATCCTTGAATCCTACTCGGAATACCACAGACAAGGTTTAGACTTTCCGGATTCTCATGAATGCTGCCATCAGTTCTAGCTTATACCACGAAGATTCTGATTAAGGAATCTAAGAGATACTCATTCAATCGTATATAGAACGGAGGTGGTTGTCAGGCACGCGTTCATGGTTTGAGGAAGGTGATGAATGTCATGGATCATCACCTCCATCACAGTTAAGCGCGAATGAACATCTTAGATAGGAACAAGCGTGTTTGAATGGAAAACAGAAATACTTGCATTAATTCATCGAGACACAGCAGAGCTCCTCACCCCCAACAATGGGGTTTAGAGACTCATGCTGTCAGAGAATACAAAGTTTAGATCTGAAATGTCATGAGATACAAAATAAGTCTCTAAAAGTTGTTTAAATACTAAACTAGTAGCCTAGGGTTACAAAATATGAGTGGACTATGATGGATGATGCAGAGGTCCACTTCTGGGGCCCACTTGGTGTGTGCTGGGGCTGAGATTTGAGTGAGTCACGTGCAGAGGCCATTTGTGGAGTTGAACGCCAGTTTTTATGCCAGTTTGGGCGTTCAACTCCAGTTTTTGATCCTTTTCTGGCGCTGGACGCCAGAATTGGGCAGAGAACTGGCGTTGAACGCCAGTTTACGTCGTCTATCCTTGTGCAAAGTATGGACTATTATATATTGCTGGAAATCCCTGGATGTCTACTTTCCAATGAAATTGGAAGCATGCCATTTAGAGTTTTGTAGCTCCAGAAAATCCAATTTGAGTGCAGGGAGGTCAGAATCCAACAGCATTAGCAGTCCTTTTTCAGCCTGAATCAGATTTTTGCTCAGCTCCTTCAATTTCAGCCAGAAAAATACCTGAAATTACAGAAAAACACACAACTCATAGTAAAGTCCAGAAATATGAATTTTTCCTAAAAACTACTAGAAATAGACTAAAAACTAACTAAAACATACTATAAACTACCTGAAATTATCCCCAAAAAGCGTATAAAATATCCGCTCATCATTCTCCCTTTTTCATTTTTCTCCCCCTTTTGTCATCAAGGAGGGATATATCATATGTCAAAGTTTGCAATGCTCTTATCAATTCACAAAAATCATCAGACAACCTTGAAACATGCATGAATCAGAGCTAAACCAAATATTAATTAAATGCTACTCATTCACAAGCTCATATGCTAAGCTATGAATAATATTCACAACCGGATCAAACTGCAGATTTTTAAACATAAATTCAAATAATAAATAGCAGCTTCAAACATCATAATCATAGATCAAAATAAAAATAAACAACAGCCTCTCAAGTCATTTTTCTTTCTCCCCCTTTTGTCATTAAGGAGGGATACCTACATGAAGAAATAGTTCAACATATATGCAAAAAGTATAGAGTAGTTTAAAAGGTAAAAACTAAGTTACAGCCACCCAACAAAGTTCAACAACTAAAATCCAAAAATAGAACAAAAATAATGATAAACCAATGTTTCAGAAATAGTTTTTTTTTAGCAGTAATATCATGGAGCAAGCTTAAAAAAAACAAATACCAAAACAAAACAAAAAACTATAATAAGTATAAGCAATATTCACAATCAGACTAATATGCATAATCATAGCTGCATGAAATAATAGTGTAAAACAAAGAAAATTGCAGCCAGTCTCAAGCATCATAAGTTCAACTTGTTTCACTATAACTGTTTTAATTTATTTTCAAACAATGCTTACTTCCCCTGTTATTATCGAGAATAGTAAACCTGCACACAAAAACAGTTCAATATGCAATCCACAAATGCAAAATAGGTATTAGTGTTAGTGTCAACAAAAGTTGTAAAATGTCATAAAAAATAGATTGTAAGAAAACTGCAGCATCAAACAGAGCTAGACGTCAGATCCCTCATCCTCGATTGCAAGAGGATCTTCCTCTTCATTCAAAATCGTGTCCTTGGCTGCCTTTGTGCCCTTTTTCTTAGATTTCTTTACAGCACCACTATCCTTAAGATATAAAATTCTGTCCTGGGTTTCATTACTCAGACTAACACCAAAATATTCAAAAATGCAAGTTAAAAACATTCTATATGTAAAGAAAAATGGGAGTAGTAGAGAAGATGAGAAGTTGTCATAATTACTGCTTTGAATGTTCAAAAATCCTTTGAAAACACAAAACAATTTAATAAAACGAGATTCAAAGAATTTTGAATTTTTTTAAAAATAATACAGGCAGTTTTAAAATGACAAGTCAAACAAAAATTGAAAATAATTTGAAACTTATTTGACTTGAAAAATGATGAATATAAATACTCCCTTTTTTTGTGTGTATGTGATCAAAACAAGTAATGAGACCCACTTCATAAAACAAAACAACTTTCTCTTGGGCTTAGTTGTGGTTTTAAGGAAACACATTTGACCACCAAGGATTTAGTTCAGATCCAAATTCATTTAAAAGTATCAACACATAGTCTGAACTTCATGGAACCTAGAGAGAGTCATTATCTGCCCAGTTTTGTCTCCCTGTAACCTGCGAGACAAAAACAACCAGAAAAATCTTTAAGCATATTTAATTAAAAAACTCAGCAATCAAGAGTCTCTAGAGTAGTTCTCAATTTACCAAATCTATCCTCACAAATTGTACATCAATTGTTCCTTTTTGCTCATGTTCTTTTATGGAATGAAATCTTACTTCAATGTGCTTAGTTCTTAATTGTAAAATAGGATTTTTTTTTAAATTATTGCACTCAAGTTGTCACAAAACATACGGATACTATTGACTTTTAATTTGTAACGTTCAAGTTGCGTTTTAAACCAAGTCAATTGAGAACAAGAGGAAGTTGAGATATATTCGGCCTTAGCCGTTGACAGAGCAACAACAGCTTGCTTATGGCTTGACCACACATTCAAGGATTGTCCAAGAAAGTAACAACACCCTGAAATACTGCTTCTATTCACACAATTTTCGCAAAATTTGCATCACAATACCCAGCTCATTTTTCTCAAATTGGATCAGCTCTTCCTCCATTCCCTTTATCCAAGAGGGATCTTCAATGATGAATTCATGCGGTTGGTTCTTCAAGAACTTCCATTTTTGATTTTGGTGAGGTGATCTCAGGTTGAGTATGAACATGATCAGTTCCATTGAGATTTTAAAAAATCTCTATGTCAGGAGGAGACAAAATAGAATCGTCTCCTAGATTCTGGTCTGCAGAATTATGAATAACATCTTTCATTGTAGGTTCAGATTTGTCTTTTCCTTGAATTCTATCTGAATTTTGTGCAATCTTAGTTCCTGCATCAATTTTCTCAAAAACACTTGAGATGGAGTTATAATCACAAAAAACAAATGATATGTATGGACTCCTCAATTATTCTGTGTTCCTTGATGTAAACTTTATAAGCTTTACTAGTGGTTGAATATCCAACAAAGACACCTTCATAAGATTTTGGATCAAATTTTCTAAGATTATCTTTAGTGTTTAACACAAAATATTTAC
Organism: Arachis hypogaea; assembly: GCF_003086295.3. Lineage (NCBI taxonomy): Eukaryota > Viridiplantae > Streptophyta > Magnoliopsida > Fabales > Fabaceae > Arachis > Arachis hypogaea. Next base: position 50,975,686 of record NC_092046.1, on the reverse strand, counting down.
ATCCAAAGTATGAAAGTACTTAAGATTGGGTGGTACTCCTTTTTAAAGCTCATATGGTGTTTTCTTTAAAACTTTTATAATGATGATTTGGTTCAAAATATAGTTTCAGTCCAAAAGAATTTTGGAATTTCATTTTCACCACAACATAGCCTTAGTCATTTCTTGAAGGCCTCTATTTATCCTTTCAATAACTCTATTTTATTGAGGTATTCTAGGACATGAAAAATTATATGAAATATCAAATTCATCAAAGTGTTGATTTCTAAATTCATTTTCATGATCACTTCTTTAAGGAAATAAATTTCAAAAAGTTTCATTTTGGATTTTTTTGTATAGAGTTAGAAAGACATCATTCTTATGAGCTAAGAAAAGAATCTATCCAAATTTAGTATAGTCATTAAACACCACTAAGCTATAGTGCTTACCACTAAGACTTTGAGTCCTTATAGGACCCAAAAGATCAATATGTAGCATTTTCACTGTTCTTTTGGTTGAGATGTCATCCTTGGGTTTGAAAGAATTTTTAGCTTGTTTACCCAATTGACAATCATCACAAGTGATGTCTTTATCAAATTTTATTTTAGGAAGACCTCTAACCACATTTTTTTTCACAAGCTTAGAAATTTAAAACATGTTTGCATGTCCCAATTTCTTGTGCCATAACGATTTTTTTAGATTCCAAAGAAATAAAACAAGCTACATTTTGTTCTTTTTAGTTCCTCTAAGGTTAGTCCATATACATTCTTGCATATTTTAACTTCAAACAAAATTTCACCAGATTTTTCACACACAACCAAGCATTCCAATTTCTTGAGAATAGCCAAACAACATAAATTACACAATTGGATAATGTCTCGAAGATTGTGTTTCAATCTATCAACTCAAAATACAACATCAATGAAAGTTGAGAAGTTCTTACCAACCTTACCTACGGCCACAATTTTTCATTGTCATTGAAAGTCACAAAGCTTTCATTGTATATATCAAGCTTGATGAAGAAAGTAGACTTTTCGGTCATGTGCCTAGAGCATCCCCTATTCAAGTATTACATGTCTTTCTTCTTCTTAGATGCTAAGCAAAACTGCACAAATCTTTTAGGTATCCAAACTAATTTGGATCCTTTGAAGTTAGTCCTTCTTGGTTTTCCAAGTGCATTAAAATCACAAACAATCTTGTATGTTTTGTTTCCTACTCTTCTTTTATCAATAAAGTATTAAGAAGAAGAGTGACTAAATTTGTTGCAATTAAAACAGAGATTTGTATGAGCATATTGCTAAAAACGATTAAGACATGATGCTAAAGGTGATCAAATGATTTGAATTTTCTGGTATTTGAAAAAGGGTACATTTTTTAAAAAATCCATCTCTAAAATTAGTACCTCCTCTTGAAAAAAAATCTAAAACCAAAATTTCTTGCCACATATGGGTTTCTAGAACGTGAGGCTCTTTTGTGAAAGAAGAGTTTTCTAAAAACGGCCTCATTTTTAGAGATGTAACCCAGACTAGAGTTATTTGAATCTAGTTCAGATTTTGAAAAAGATGCATTCTTATCAAAATATGATTTTTCAAAGTTGGCATCAATATGAGATGAATACTGATGAGCGGATAATTTATACCCTTTTTGGCATTTTTTTACACAGTTTTTAGTATGTTTTAGTTACTTTTTATTATATTTTTATTAATTTTTATGCAAAAATCACATTTCTGGACTTTACTATAAGTTTGTGTATTTTTCTATAATTTCAGGTATTTTCTAGCTAAAATTGAGGGACCTAAACAAAAGTTTGATTCAGAGGCTGAGAAAGGACTGCAGATGCTGTTGGATTCTGACCCTCCTGCATGCGAAATAGAGTTTTTTGAGCTAAAGAAGTCCAATTGGTGCGATCTCAATTGCGTTGGAAAGTAGACATCTTGAGCTTTCCAGCAATGTATAATAGTCCATACTTTACCCGAGATTTGATGGTCCAAACTGGCGTCTAAACGGCAGCCGGAGACCCTTTTCTGGCGTAAAACGCCAGAACTGGCACCAGAACTGGAGTTAAACGCCCAACTGGCATCCAAGCTGGCATTTAACTCTAGAAAAGGCCTATGCACGTGTAAAGCTCAATGCTCAGCCCAAGCACACACCAAGTGGGCTCCGGAAGTGGATTTCTGCGCTATCTGCACTTAGTTACTTATTTTCTGTAATCCCTAGTAACTAGTTTAGTATAAATAGCACTTTTTACTATTGTATTCGTATCTTTTAAACCTACTTTTACTTTTATGTGACATTTGGAGAGGCTGGCCACACGGCCATGCCTAGACCTTTTTCTCTTATGTATTTTCTACGGTGGAGTTTCTACACCTCATAGATTAAGATGCGGAGCTCTACTGTTCTTCATTAATTAATGCAAGTACTATTGTTTCTCTTTCAATTCATGCTTAGTCCTTCAATTGAATGAGGACTACCTTGTGTTTAAGGCTCAAGGATCTTCTTCTGTAACCATGGAGAGGAAGTATGAAAAGCTTCTCTCAATACAGAGTCAAACAGAGCCCCTACACTCAACTTATAAGTTTGGTGTTGGGAGGCCACCATTAAGCTCTGAGTCTCTGTGAAGCTCTCTAAGAGCTCACTGTCAAGCTATTGACATTAAATAAGTGCTTATTGGGAGGCGACCCAATGTTATTTAATTATATTTATTTTTATAGACATTTGTTTTCCATTGTCATGTTATGTTTTCTTTTGGTAGATGATCATGTGAAGTCACAAAAACAGCTGCAGAATTAAAGAGGAGTCAAAAATAGCATCAAAAATAGCACACCCTAGAGGACAGACTTACTGGCGTTTAAACGCCAGTAAAGATAGCAAAATGGGCGTTTAACGCCCAGTCTGGCAGCATTCTGGGCGTTAAATGCTAGAATTGGCAGACAGACTGGCGTTTAACGCCAGAAAAGGGTGTTTGGTGTCTGGCTGGTGTTAAACGCCAGAATTGGCAGACAGACAGGCGTTTAAGGCCAGAAAAGGGTGTCTGGTTGGCGTTAAACGTCAGAAAGGGGCATCAGTCTGGCGTTTCACGTCAGGAAAGGTAGCAGATATGGCGTTAAATGCCAAAAATGGCACATAGAGGGTGTTTAAACGCCAGAAAGGTGCAGGGACCAGAATTCCTTGACACCTCAGGATCTGTGGACCCACAGGATCCCCACCTACCCTAACTCTCTTCTTCTCTCCTCTTCACACTTTTCCATAACACTCTTCCCCAAATACCCTTGACCAATCACATCAATACCTATTCCCTAAACACCATTCACCTATCAAATCTCCATCTTTCCCATAATCTCTTTACCACTCACATCCATCCACTACTCTCCAAAAACCCATCAAAAACCCCACCTACCTCACCATTCAAATTCAAAACATTTTCCTCCCAAACCCAACCCCCACTTACACCAATTCCCTCTCTCTCTTACCTTATAAATGCCCCTCCTTACCACCTTCCATTTCACACATCATAAACACTTAAACCCCCCCTGGCCGAATTCAGCACACCCCTCTATCTCCTCCATTTCTTCTTCTTCTCCTCTTTTCTTTCTTCTTTTGCTCGAGGACGAGCAAACCTTTTAAGTTTGGTGTGGAAAAAGCTCTGCTTTTTGTTTTTCCATAATCATTAATGGCACCTAAGGCCGGAGAAACCTCTAGAAAGAGGAAAGGGAAGGCAATTTCTTCCACCTCTGAGTCATGGGAGATAGAGATATTCATCTCAAAGGTCCATCAAGACCACTTCTATGAAGTTGTGGCCAAGAAAAAGGTGATCCTCGAGGTCCCCTTCATGCTCAAAAAAAGTGAATATCCGGAGATCCGACGTGAGGTTCGAAGAAGAGGTTGGGAAGCTCTCACCAACCCCATCCAACATGTCGAAATCTTAATGGTTTAAGAGTTCTATGCTAATGCATGGATCACTAAGAACCATGATCAAAGTATGAATCCGAACCCAAAGAATTGGCTCACAATAGTTCGGGGGAAATACTTGGATTTCAGTCCAGAAACTGTGAGATTGGCATTCAACTTGCCAATAATGAGAGGAGATTCTCATCCTTTCACTAGAAGAGTCAACTTTGATCAAAGGTTGGACCAAGTCCTTACAGACATTTGTGTGGAAGGAGCACAATGGAAGAGAGACTCAAAAGGCAACCTAGTTCAATTAAGAAGGCCTGACCTCAAACCCGTGGCTAGGGAATGGTTGGAGTTCATCCAACGCTCTATCATTCCTACTAGCAACCGGTCTGAAGTTACAGTAGACCGGGCTATCATGATCCATAGTATCATAAATGGAGAGGAAGTAGAAGTTCATGAGATAATACCTCTAGAACTCTGTAAGGTTAGCCTTCCCTCATCTCATCTGTAACCTATGCAATTCAGCTGGAATTGTCATAGAAGAAGACATCCTCATTGAAAAGGACAAACCCATCACTAAAAGAGGATGGAGCAAACAAGAGAGCCCACTCATGGACCTCAACAAAAGTATGAGGAGATTCCTCGTCAAGAAATCCCTGAGACGTCTCAAGGGATGCATTTACCTCCACATAACTATTGGGAGCAACTCAACACCTCTTTAGGAGATTTGAGTTCCAACATGGAGTAACTAAGGATGGAGCACCAAGAGCACTCCATCATCCTCCATGAAATTAGAGAGGACCAAAAGGCCATGAGAGAGGAGCAACAAAGGTAAGGAAGAGACATAGAGGAGCTCAAGCAATCCATAGGATCTTCAAGAGGAAGAACTAGCCGTCGTCACTAAGGTGGACCCGTTCTTTAATTTCCTTGTTCTTATTTTTCTGTTTTTCGGTTTCTATGCTTTATGTTTTGTCTATGTTTGTGTCTTTATTACATGATCATTAGTGTTTAGTGTCTATGTCTTAAAGCTATGAATGTCCCATGAATCCTTCACCTTTCTTAAATGAAAAATGTTTTCTGAAAAAGAAAAAGTACATGAATTTCAAATTCTATCTTGAAATTAGTTTAATTATTTTGATGTGGTGGCAATACTTTTTATTTTTTGAATGAATGCTTGAATAGTGCATATTTTTTATAGTGAAGTATGAATGTTAAAATTGTTGGCTCTTGAAAGAATAATGAAAAAAAGAGAAATGTTATTGATAATCTGAAAAATCATAAAATTGATTCTTGAAGCAAGAAAAAGCAGTGAAAAGAAAAAGCTTGCGAAAAAATGGCAAAAAATAAAGAAAAAAAGAAAGAAAAAGAAAAAGCAAGCAGAAAAAGCCAGTAACCCTTTAAACTAAAAGGCAAAGGTAAAAAGGATCCAAGGCTTTGAGCATTAATGGATAGGAGGGCCCAAAGGAATAAAATCCTGGCCTAAGCGACTAAATCAAGCTGTCCCTAACCATGTGCTTGTGGCGTGAAGGTGTCAAGTGAAAAGCTTGAGACCGAGCGGTTAAATTCGTGGTCCAAAGCAAAAAGAGTGTGCTTAAGAGCTCTGGGCACCTCTAACTGGGGACTCTAGCAAAGCTAAGTCACAATCTGAAAAGGTTCACCCAGTTATGTGTCTGTGGCATTTATGTATTCGGTGGTAATATTGGAAAACAAAGTGCTTAGGGTCACGACCAAGACTCATAAAGTAGCTGTGTTCAAGACTCAACATACTGAACTAAGATAATCAATAACACTATCTGAATTCTTAGTTCCTATGGATGCCGATCATTCTGAACTTCAAAGGATAAAGTGAGATGCCAAAACTGTTCAGAAGCAAAAAGCTACTAGCCCCGCTCATCTAATTAAAACTAATCTTCATTGATATTTTTAAAATTTATTGTATTTTCTCTTCTTTTTATCCTATTTTGCTTTAAGTTTCTTGGGGACAAGCAACAATTTAAGTTTGGTGTTGTGATGAGCGGATAATTTATACCCTTTTGGCATTGTTTTTACATAGTTTTTAGTATGTTTTAGTTACTTTTTATTATATTTTTATTAGTTTTTATGCAAAAATCACATTTCTAGACTTTACTTTGAGTTTGTGTGTTTTTCTGTAATTTCAGGTATTTTCTGGCTGAAATTGAGGGACCTGAGCAAAAGTCTGATATAGAGGCTGAGAAAGGACTGCAGATGCTGTTGGATTCTGACCCTCCTACACGCGAAATGGATTTTCTAGAGCTAAAGAAGCCCAATCTGTGCGCTCTCAATTGCGTTGGAAAGTATACATCTTGGGCTTTCTAGAAATGTATAATAGTTCATACTTTGCCTAAGATTTTATGGCCCAAACTGGCGTCTAAACGCCAGCCAGAGACCCTTTTCCGGTGTAAAATGCCAGAACTCACACTAGAACCGGAGTTAAATGCCCAAACTGGCATCCAAGCTGGCGTTTAACTCTAGAAAAGGCCTATGCATGTGTAAAGCTCGATGCTCAGACCAAGCACACACCAAGTGAGCCCCGAAAGTGGATTTCTGCGCTATCTGCACTTAGTTACTTATTTTTTGTAATCCCTAGTAACTAGTTTAGTATAAATAGAACTTTTTAGTATTGTATTTGTATCTTTTAAACCTACTTTCACTTTTATCTGACATTTGGAGAGGCTGGACACACAGCCAGGCCTAGACCTTTTTCTCTTATGTATTTTCTACGGTGGAGTTTCTACACCTCATAGATTAAGGTGCGGAGCTCTATTGTTCTTCATGAATTAATGCAAGTACTACTGTTTCTCTTTCAATTGACGCTTACTTCTTCTCCAAGATATACTCTCGTACTTAATTCAGTTAAGTCAGAATGAAGGGGTGACCCGTGTCAATCACCCACTATCTTCGTTACTCGCTTAGCCAAGATCCGTATGCCTGACAACCACAAGCGGTCTACATGATGTTCAACGTAGTCATTGGACGATAGTCGGAGTATATTCTCTTGGGTCTCTGGTGCGTGTCAGAAGTTAGACCAACTAAGAGATTTTTAATAAGAGAACAGAGTTGCAAGTATAGCCCTTAACCAGCTAAAATCTGCCTCACCAATTTAAAAAGGGTGTCACAAAAAATTTAGAATAAAAATACTGGGAATATGAATCCCAGTTCATCTCCCAACGAGTTGCAGAAAGGGGTGCTATTTTATTAAGTAGGAATTTTCCGAGAGTTTTGAGAGTTGAATAATGAGCAATTAAATAATTGAAAATTTAAGCAATAAAAATAAACTAAGAATAATTATTGATATTCTAAATAAAAAGCCTTGATTGGGGGAATGATTAATTGGAAGTTCTATCTTTGTTGGGATCTCTTAAGTGCAGTATTAAAAAGGTTGTTGTTTTCACTTAGTTAACCCTTACTAAATAAAGGAAAGTCAAGTGATTAAGCTAACCCTTATTCGTAAATCTTAGTCAACAATGTCCAGATTAATCAACACTTAAGCCTTCCATCTCAAGTGTCTCCTTTTAATCAACCCCCATGCCAAGTATTGGATCTACTCCATTGACATGGATATAATACTCAGAAAAATATAAGAAGACATAATAAATTAATTAAAATAAAATAGAGACTGAATTAATTAAAAATAAAAGTAATCCTCTTTATCAACAACACATGAAAGTAATCCAATTAGAACTCTAAATAAAATAAATAAGGATATGGAAGAGTAAGGGACAAAGTAAGCAAACTAGAATGATGTCTTCAACGGAGGTAATGACTTCTTCAATATCCAAAAGCATAAGCTAATTAACTATGAATGTAAAGAGAACCTAGAGGGGAAGTAATCCTCTCTAAATTCAGATATAAAAACCTAAAAACTATCCTAATGAGAATATGTGAATGTGTATTGATGTGTAACTAATCTTTTGTTGAGTCTCTGCGTGTTCCCTGGCTTTATTCTGTGTTTCTGGGCCGAAAACTAGGTCAAAAAGTGGCCCGAAATCGCCCCCAGTGTTTTCTATTAATTATGCAGACCGCGCAGGTCACGCGTACGCGTCATCCACGCGTTCGCGTCATTCGTGCAGACTCCAATCCACACGTTTGCATCAGGCACGCGTTCGCGTGGCTGCGATTTTCTCAATTCTGCGCGCTCGCGTGAGCCATGCGCGCGCGTCAGTGTTCACTGGTCATCTCCTTAGTTTCTTGTGTTCCTTCCATTTTTTGCAAGCTTCCTCTCTATTCTCTAAGCCATTCCTGACCTATAAAGCCTGAAACACTTAACACACGGATCACAGCATCGAATGGTATAAAGGAGAATTAAAATATACTAATTAAAGATTTCTTGGAAACAAGTTTTCAACCATAAACAATACTAGGAAGGAAAATGTAAAATCATGCGATTAGTATTAATAAGTGGGTGAAGACCTGATGAAACCACTCAATTATACACAAGATAAACCATAAAATAGTGGTTTATCAACCTCCCCACACTTAAACATTAGCATGTCCTCATGCTTAGTGATGCGTGAGCATCTTTTCTACATTTTCCTAGTAAATTTGCATTCAAATTGTTGAGTTTAATCAAGATTTAAATATCTTTTAGCCACTAAGGATGCTACTTTGAGTTGTGTGCAATTCCATTGATTTCAGGTAGCATTCGAATGCATTTGACGGAGTTTTGTAGCAGAAAAGGAGGAAAGCGAATGATGCTGTCAATCCTGAACTCCCTGCACTCAAACAGAAATAACTTGAGCTACAGAGGTCCAATTGATGTGATTTTATCGGCGTTGGAAAGCTAACTTCTAGGGCTTTCCAACGATATATAATAGTGTATACTTCTTCTCCAGCAACCTCTACCTCCTCCACGTTGAACTTGGCCTCTGTCAAGTTCAGCGTGGAACTTGAAAGCTCCTAAGAAACCATGCGCAACACTCCACGCTGAACTTGGAAAAAGCCAAGTTCAGCGTGGCTCAAAGGGGAGCGCTAAATATCACACTGCCTCCTCCACGCTGAACTTGGATTTTTCCAAGTTTAGCGTGGATTCTCAATATCAGCGTGGTTCCCATATACGTCAGCGTGGTTGCATGAATAATTAATAAATTTTGATTAAATTTGTATATTATTTTTAAATAGAAAAAGATACTATTTTAGTTTTATAAAATATATTTTACATTAATTAGGATTAGATATAAAAGGGAAAAGAATCAGCCCTTCGGGCTCTCTCTCTTCTCTTCTACCTCATTCCGCACTTTACAGTTTTACGAATCCTTATTTTCTCTCTGAACCATGAGCAACTAAACCTCCATTGTTAAGGTTAGGAGCTCTGTCTATTATATGGATTGATACTATTATTTTTCTATTTTAATTTATGTACTGATTTATAATTCAAGAATTATTTTTGTTCTTTATCTTATGAATTTGGGTGGAACGGAAGTATGATCCTCTTTCTAATTGAGTTCTTGTATAACTTGGAAAAGCTCTTTACTTGAACAACAGCTTGAAAATATATTCTCCTAAATTTCTAATTATCTGGACTTAACGGGATACGTGACATATAATCCTCTTATATTTGGATAATTAGGATTTCTGTGGCATATAAACTAGAATTGAACTTCACCCTCTAATTGGAATTAAGTGACCAAGGAATTGGCGGTTGATGAAAATTAGAGTAGACTAAGAAGGTCTAAGGAATTAAGGCTTAGTCATATATAGTTTTCCATGAATTGAATCTTGCATGATTAAAATAGTTAGTAAGAAAAGTCAATCCAGAAAATAGATATCTCTGAAGCCTTAACTGTTCTCCATATGTTATTCTCATCAATTTACTGCTTGCTGTCTTAATTTTTGAAGTATTGTTTAATGGTTTTGAATACCAAATCACTCTTTTCTGTTTGTCTGACTAAGCCAATCACTCAACCATTGTTGCTTGATCCATCAATCCTCATGGGATTGACCCTCACTCACCTGAGGTATTACTTGGTACGACCCAGTGCACTTGCCGGTTAGTTTGTGGATTATAAATTCCACACCAAGTTTTTGGCGCCGTTGCCGGAGATTGACTGTGATTGACAACTATCAGTTGTTTGATTGCTTTGATTAGGCGTTTTAATTTTGATTTTATTTAAATTTTGCTTTATTATTTTCAAAAAAAAATTCCTTTTTTTCTCATTAGCATTCCCCTCCCCTGTTTCGTTTTCTTTTCTTTTCTTTTATTATTTAAATATATATATATATATATATATATATATATATATATTTACATTAGTACTGATAATTTTTTTTAGTTTTTGAAATTAAGTTTGGTGTTACCTAGTTAATTTTGTTTTAATCTCTCTTTTTAATTCTCCCTTTAAATTTTCGAATTTTTTATTGAGTAGTAAGTATTTTTGATTTATTATTTTACACAGGTTACCTCACTGGGAATTCTCTGCACTCTGACGTAGAGAGTTCTATATTTTCTTGTCTTCTATCTGTTTATGAGCAGGAACAGGGACAAGGAACCTCTGTTAGACTTTGATCCTGAACCTGAAAGGGCTTTGAGGTGGCGTTTGCAGCAAGCAAGACTTTACAAGGCTGCAGAATCCACTATGGACAATAATAGTGCTGTTAATGCTAATGTGGCAAATCCGAATGGGGATGAACAACAAAGGAGAATGCTTGGCTCTTATTCTGCCCCTACTGTGGATCTTTATGGAAAAAAGTATGGTGGTGCCTCCTATAGCTGCAAACAACTTTGAGTTGAAGCCACAATTGGTCACCATGGTGCAACAAAACTGCCAGTATCATGGACTTCCTCATGAAGATCCAAATCAATTTATTTCTGATTTTCTGCAGATATGTGATATTGTGAAGACAAATGGAGTGAATCCTGAGGTGTACAGACTCATGCTTTTCCTGTTTGCTCTGAGGTATAAAGTAAAGCTATGGCTAGATTCCCAACCAAAGAAAAGTTTGAATACTTGGGAAAAGGTTGTTACAGAGTTTCTCACAAAATTTTTTCCACCAAAGAAGCTGACTAAGCTTAGGTTGGAAGTTCAGACCTTCAGACAGAAGGAGGGTGAAACTCTTTATGAAGCCTGGGAGAGGTACAAGTTACTGACTAGGCAATGTCCTCCGGACATGTTCTCCAAATAGACCCAACTAGACATCTTTTATGAAGGCTTGGGTGAGATGTCCAGGATGAGCTTAGATACCTCTGCAGGTGGTTCACTACACAAGAAGAAGTCACCAGAGGAGACTATTGAACTGATTGAATTAGTTGCTAGTAACCAATATTTATACTCATCTAACAAGAATCCTGTGAACTCTGAGACCTCTCAGAAGAGAGGCGTGTTGGAAGTGGAAGCTGTTAATGCTCTTCTTGCTCAGAACAAGCTTATGTCTCAGCAAATAAATCTACTTACTCAGCAGATGGGTGGCATGCAAGTCTCAGCTATCAACACCCAAAATCCACCTCAAGAGGCCTCCTATGACATGGCAGGTAATTTTGTGTAAAATAATAATTATGATTATACTCAATCCCCTTCTGAATAGGTCAATTACATAGGGAGTGCTCCTAGAAAACCCAATAATGATCCCTATTCTCAAACCTACAATCAAGGGTGGAGAAATCACCCAAATTTTAAGTGGAGAGACTAACCTCAGAGACCTCAGAACTTCAACAATAATTCTCAGGGCGGCTTCCAACAGAACAATTACAATAACCGCCAATTTCAGTCTCAGTAGCAACAATCACCTCAGCAGGCAAACTCTAAATCCCAAGAAGATGCTAATTGGGAGATGATGAAGAGTTTTGTGCAGGAAACCAGAGCATCAATCAAGAATTTGGAGATTCAGATGGGTCAAATAGCCACAAGAGTTAATGAAATTGATCAGAGGACCACTAATAGCCTTCCTAGTAACACAATTCCAAATCCAAGAGAGGAATGCAAGGCTATCACCTTGATAGATGGACAAGTGGCGAGTATGGAAGCACAAGTTAGTGAGGAACCCGTTGAAAAAAAGCTCCAGAGGAGAAGAAGGAAGAAGTAGAGCATGTCCCTCCAAAGCGTGCAGACAACCCATTCCCAGACTCTCTTGACACTTATCCTACATTGCCAAAGGCTCCTGAGTACAAGCCTAAAATGCCATATCCTCAGAGACTTCAAAAGGAGACCAAGGACAAGCAGTTTTCAAAGTTCTTGGAAGTCTTCAGAAAGTTACAAATCAATATTCCTTTTGCTGAGGTTTTGGAGCAAATGCCTATTTATGTCAAGTTCATGAAGGAGTTGTTGTAAAAAAAGAAGCCTTTAAAGGGAGATGAAACAGTAGTCTTGACTAAAGAATGCAGTGCCATCATTCACAATCACTTACCAAAGAAGATGCCAGATCCAGGGAGCTTTCAAATTCCATGCACTATTGGGAGCACAACCTTTGAGAAAGTGTTATGTGATCTGGGAGCAAGCATCAATTTAATGCCCCTGTCTGTGATGAAGAAGCTGCGAATCCAAGAGGCACAACCCATGAAGATAACATTACAGATGGCAGACAAATCTTTGAAGCCTGCATACGGATTAGTGGAGAATATCTTAGTCAAAGTGGGTAAGTTCTTCCTCCCAGCAGATTTTGTGGTTCTTGATAAGGGGAGGATGAGAACGCCTCTATAATTCTAGGAAGACCATTCCTAGCCACTGGAAGAGCTCTGATTGATGTAGAAGTGGGTGAATTAGTGCTTAGAGTGCATAATGAGCAACTGGTCTTTCATGTCTTCAAGGATATACATTCAATAGGTGAAGAAGAGAGGTGCATGCAGACTGAGCTTATTGATCCAAACCTTCAACAACCCCCTGATGACGGACAGTAGAATCTGCAACTCAACCCTCTTTTGGTGACAATCAATAAAATTCCTCCTGACATCAAACCTAAATTTGGTGTTGGGAATGCATCATCCACCAAGGAGGAGGTTCCCAAAAAGAAGAAAATACCTAGGGGATGGAGAAACAAAAAGATCCCCACTGAAGGTTTCTCCCTAGGAATGAAGGTGGTGTTGACTAGCAATCCAGTGCGAACTTATACAGTAAACAGAATCTTCTCTCTAGAGCATATTGAGATACTTTATGGAGACACAGGAAAGAAGTTCAAAGTAAAGGGTGAAGAACTGAGCCCCTATGATCCTCCTCCTTAGAGGAGCTGACCGTCAAACTAGTGACGGTAAAGAAGCGCTTGTCGGGAGGCAACCCGATAATTTCGTATCCTTAGTTATTTTTTGTAGTAGTGATTTTCTTATTTATTTGACTTTTATTGAGTTTTTACTGTTTTCCTTTGTTTTACTTTTGTTTTTATCATGCAGAATTTTTACAACAAGTACCGGACACTTAGAAAAATTTTGGAACACTCTGGAGAAGGTTGGGTCTGCTAGTTCCACGCTGAACTTGGAATTTTCCAAGTTCAGCGTGGCATATGCATGCAAATTGGAAGGGAGCCTCTGCCAAGTCCACGCTGAACTTGGAAAATTCCAAGTTCAACGTGGCATACGACGTAAAGTGGGTAAAAATGCTTAAAGACCCACGCTGAATTTGGGAAATTCCAAGTTCAGCGTGGAGAATGACGTAACAAGGAACAAAATCAAGCAAAAGTTCTCGCCGAACTTGATCCTTTGCAAGTTCAGCGTGGAGAGGAACGCATGCATTCGGAGGCTGCGGCGCTGAACTTACCTCTCATCGAGTTTAGCGTGGAATCAGATTACATTACCAAATCCCCTAATCCTCTTCCTTTTTCAGCTACCCCCTTTATATATATATATATATATATCATACCCCCCACCCCTTATATAATATATATATCTCATTCCCCCTTATATATGTATATGTAAACCCCCCCCCTTTTTAGCTACACATAATATATATATTATATATACGTAATCCCCCCTCTTATATATATAAATAAATCACTATATATATAAATAAATAAATATAAACAAAAACAAAAAAATAAAAAAAATATCTACAACAATATATATATTTTAATTAGTTTTAACTTTTCTTTTTCTTTTATTATTTTTTAATTTTTATTTTTCATCCTCCGTGCACTTTTTATGTTCCTCCCTGTTTTCAGTTATTCTTTGCTTGAGGATAAACAAATTTTTAAGTTTGGTGTTGTCGCTTCGCTTATGGCTTTTCTGTTTATTTTTTATGGCACCAAAGGGAGGCGAATCATCTTCTAGGAAGAGCACAGCCTGAAGAATGAAACGGCCACTAGGATAACTGAGGTGGTTGAGTTCCTTTCATTCTATATTCCTTCCCGTTCTTACTATGTTATGTTCCAGTTTTCTGTTGTTTTGTTTTAGTTATTGCATGATCATTTGTTATTTCAATTCCTAAGTTCTAGTTTAATTTACTGTTTATTTTGATATTTGATTTTTATTCTAAAAAAGTGTCTCATGTATTGCTCACTGAGTTTGAAATCAAAAGAAAAGAAAAGAAGGAATGTATTGCATGAGAAATTTAGTTAATATTTAAGAGTAGTCTTATTTACTTAAATGTGGTGGTATTATTTGTGATTATGAATGAATGACATGAACAGTGCATATTTGAATTTGAATCAAAGAATGTTGATGTATAAGGAACAAGAATTTAGAGAATTATTATGACTTCTCTGAAATAAACAAAAATTTAATCCTTGAAGCAAAAGAGACAGCAAGATAAGCATAAGAGCAAGGTCCAAGGCTCTGAGCATCAATGACTAGGGAGGTCAGACATGATTAAAAGCTCAAAGAGTTGTTTCCCTAGTCATATGCTTATGGTGTTCTTGTGTCAAGTAATCCTTGAGACAAAACATTTAGAATCGAGATTAAATGCAATTAATGGAGTATGCCAAAGGCTTTGAGCACCACTGTCTGGGAGTAACTGAAAAGAAAAAAAAATCAAATAAAGTGGAGAAAAATCAGAATTTAGAAAGAGTTCCCCAGTCAAGTGCTTGTGGTGTTTCTGTGTCAAGTAAAGTTTGAGACAAAACATTTAAAGTCACGGCTAGGCTCTAGGTGCAAAGCACCAAAGAAAAGAGAATTAAAGTAAATCCTGCTGTGTTCAAGGATTAAACTGGAGTATAAAGATCAGAGAGTTCATAATATGATCCGAATTCCCAATTCCGAATGACACTGACATTCCTCTGATTCAAAGGAGAGTGAGATGCCAAAACTATTCATAGCTACAATGAATAAACACCATTTTTAAGAATAGGCTCGAGCATGAGTAAACTCTCACTTCTCATGCAAATTCATATCTTAATCATATACTTATTTTGGTTGCTTGAGGACAAGCAACAATTCAAGTTTGGTGTTGTGATGCGTGAGCATCTTTTCTATCTTTTCCTAGTAAATTTGCATTCAAATTGTTGAGTTTAATCGAGATTTAAATATCTTTTAGCCACTATAGATCCTACTTTGAGTTGTGTGTAATTCCATTTATTTCAGGTAGCATTCGAATGGATTTGACGGAGTTTTGTAGCAGAAAAGGAGGAAAGCGAATGATGTTATCAATCCTGACCTCCCTGCACTCAAACAGAAATAACTTGAGCTACAGAGGTTCAATTGACGTGATTTTAGCGGCGTTGGAAAGCTAACTTCTAGAGCTTTCCAACGATATATAATAGTGTATACTTCATCTCCAGCAACCTCTGCCTCCTCCACGTTGAACTTGGAAAAAGCCAAGTTCAGCGTGGACTCAAAGGGGAGCGCTAAATATCACACTGCCTCCTCCACGCTGAAGTTGGCTTTTTCCAAGTTCAACGTGGATCCTCAATATCAGCGTGGTTCCCATATATGTCAGTGTGTTTGCATGAATAATTAATTAATTTTGATTAAATTTGTATATTATTTTTAAATAGAAAAAGATACTATTTTAGTTTTAGAAAATATATTTTACATTAATTAGGATTAGATATAAAAGGGAAAAGAATCAGCCCTTCGGGCTCTCTCTCTTCTCTTCTACCTCATTCCTCACATTACAGTTTTACGAATCCTTATTTTCTCTCTGAACCATGAGCAACTAAACCTCCATTGTTAAGGTTAGGAGCTCTGTCTATTGTATGGATTGATACTATTATTTTTCTATTTTAATTCATGTACTGATTTATAATTCAAAAATTGTTTTTGTTCTTTATCTTATGATTTTGGGTGGAACGGAAGTATGACCCTCTTTCTAATTGAGTTCTTGTATAACTTGGAAAAGCTCTTTACTTGAACAACAGCTTGAAAACATATTCTCCTAAATTTCTAATTATATGGACTTAACGGGATACGTGACATATAATCCTCTTATATTTGGATAATTAGGATTTCTGTGGCATATAAACTAGAATTGAACTTCACCCTCTAATTGGAATTAAGTGACCAAGGAATTGGCGGTTGATGAAAATTAGAGTAGACTAAGAAGGTCTAAGGAATTAGGGCTTAGTCATATATAGTTTGCCATGAATTGAATCTTGCATGATTAAAATAGTTAGAAAAGTCAATCCGGAAAATAGATATCTCTGAAACCTTAACTGTTTTTCCATATATTATTCTCATCAATTTACTACTTGTTGTTTTAATTTCTGAAGAATTGTTTAATGCTTTTGAATACCAAAACACTCTTTTCTATTTGGCTGACTAAGCCAATCACTCAACCATTGTTGCTTGATCCATCAATCCTCGTGGGATCGACCCTCACTCACCTGAAATATTACTTGGTATGACCCAGTGTACTTGCCGGTTAGTTTGTGGGTTATAAATTCTGCACCACTTAGCTTAAGGAGATAAAACAAATGAGTAGGGAAAAGTAATGCTCGTGCAATGCAATGCAACCTATGTATATGAATGCAACTAAATGATAAAATGATTTTGTCTACTTAGTTAAAAATAAATAAGTTCTTTCAAGACAAAAATAAATCAAATTCCACTAACTCAAATTATACAATAAAAGCATGTAAACTTGTAGGAAGACAGCTTATGAAAGCAGGGAACATATAATTTAAGCATTAAACCCTCACTGATGGTGTATGTGCACTCTAGTCACTCTAGTGTATAGGGTAATCACTCTACTCTTCTCTAATCATGCTTTCTAAACCTTGTTCTTCACCTAACCAATCAACAAGTATTTAATGTACCAATGCAAACATCATGAGGTCTTTTAAAGGTTGTAATGGGGCCAAGGTAAAGGTGAGGGTATATATATGGCTAAGTGAGCTATAAATTGAATCCTTGATTATCTTAAGCTATCACCTAACATACATACTCTATTTTCTTCTTAAATCATCCTTAACTACCCAAAATTCTCCCACTTTTATTTTACATACTCATGCATCAAATTTTTTTCTTAACTTGTATCACATATGCATTGATTTTTGAACTTAATTTGGCATTGGGGTAATTTTGTCCCCTTATTTATTTATCTAATTTCTTATTCACTTGAATATTTTTTTAATTAAAAATAAAAGTATAAACATAACATTACCAATGCACATGAATTTTTAATTTTTCTAGTTTCACATGAGTAAGTACCCAAATTTTCAACATTTTATCATGATACATTCCCTTATTAACCAATGTTCCCACAGTTTCCCACACTTAATTGGTACACACTTTCTATCTTAAGTTAACCAAAGATTCAATTTGGGATATTACTTGTTTTTCCACTTAAGCCTAGTATTGTGGTAAAATATAGAACAAACAGGATTAAATGGCTCAAAGTGGCTAACAAAGGTAAATGGAAGGGTAGGCTTTTTGGGGTAAGTGAGTTAATAAAATAATAGCCTCAATCATACGCATGCATATAACACATTAAATATTGGACATATAGGACAGAACAAAATATAGATCACAATCATAGAGAAGCAAACACACAAGAATAAATTTTTTTTTATGGTTAGATATTGTAACATTTTTATTAGGCTCAAGTCTCACAGGTTGTGTGTTCTAGCTTTAAACCATGTTCCAATTACAACTTCCAAACAAGTTTAACCCAAAAGTTTTGATTTAAATTAGTGAAAATTTTCAAAAATGGGGTCTTAAAAAGAAACTTACTATTTTCAACCAATTAGAACATGCATGCAAATAACCTATGCAGTTTATCTTATCCTAACAAAAGAAAAATCAACTAAATATCCTATTTTATTGGTGTTTAAGGAAGAGAAATTACCTTCGGAAGTCAGGTACTGACCGACCTCCCCACACTTAAATCTTGGCACCGTCCTCGGTGCCATCAGTTAGGAACAACGAGGGGCTGGTAGCAGCATCTCCACAATCGGGACCATCATGGCTCCCTGTGCTGGTAAATGAAGTGGAGTCCGGGATGTCTGGGTCTTCTTTAGGTGGGTGGTTACCAACAATCAGCTCCTTGAGGTATGTAAATCTGCGCTTGTTACGACGCTCTCTCTGCTTTCCTTTCCGGTCAAGCCAGTCTAGCCTCTCAATTATCTGATGGAGCAGTTGGTTTGTTGGAGGTGCTTGTGATGTGGAAGGAGAAGGAATATCGTTGGCTGGTTCTACTGGCTGGCTAAGAGTGGCTGCTGGAGGTCTGATATATTTCTCGTTAGGGACTATCTGCTCATCCCGTGGATTCATGGCCTTGGTATCCCCAGCTCTGTAGGAGACTCCGGCTGCTGAGACTAGATCTGAAACTAAAGTGGGAAACGGTAGGTTGCCCGCAATCTGTACGTGTCCCATAGCATGCCGAATGTGTCTTGGTAAATTGAGGTGCTGGTCTGTAAGGATATACCAGAGTAAAACAGCCATGTCTGCAGTGAAGGAGGACTCGTGAGTACTCAGAAAGGCGTAATGGGACATGATTTGTGCCCATACTCGAGCCTCTATGGTGAGTGCTGAATCCAATATGCTCTTAGGTCAAGATCGATGGTATCCATAGATCCATCTGCTGCCAGGTTGTGCTATAACTCTGAGAACGGCGTCCTAGTCAAATTGGTATGTCTGGCATTTGAATGAGACTTCTTGGAATGCGTCCAATCCTTCTGGTGCAGGATGAAAATTTAAAGCTTGTTGAATGGCCTCTTCAGTTATGGGAACTTGCTTCTGATGGACAAGACAGATTGCATGGTTGGCATGTGAAAATTGGAGTAGAATTCAACTACCCATGAAAGATTAACCTGCCTTGGCTGTCTTCGTAGGAATCCCCAATGTCTTCGTTCAATTTGTGGCTCAACAAATTCAACAATGTTGGTCGGGAGGATGAGAAGGTATTCGTTATTATAATTCCTCTCAGCTAGGATAGGGAACATCTGCTCATAGTAGCGGTTAGGGAACCGTGCAGTGTCCTTTGCTTGGAAAGCTTTTTCTTTTTTATCAACCTTGATGATCCTCTTGATTCGTTTTGTTGAGGGCTTTACTGCTGTTGAAGATGGCTCTGCCACTAGTGCTCTTTTTGTTCCTTTCCTTGCTGGTGGTTTGGGAGTAGCTTTCTCTTTACCATTCTTGGTGGCCATCCTAAAAAGGGAAAAAGTAAGTAACTTTAAAAGCTTAAGGGTTAGAGCAAGGAAGAGAAGGGTACAAGTGATAATCAATGCACGGTAAAGAAGGATGTCGTTAACACATGGTCTAGACTACATGTGAAAAGTTCATCAATGGAAATATAGCAAGTGCATGTGAGGGCAATTAAATGTAAGATGTTTATTGGCATGCTGGCAAAGGCATGAGTAGCATAGATCATGCATTCAATGTCCAAGTTAGATTACCAACCCTTTCAAACTAACAACCTGTTTGTATTGATAATTATATTTAATTAATAAAATATAAAAGAAGTTTTGTGAAAAACAGGCATTAGAGTAGTAGAATAGAGTAAAATAATGTGCAATGCCATATGGACTTTTTTACAAACACATAGCATGCATGGTAAATATTTTATTGAAAGTATTAAATTGAACATGCAATCAACCCTTTAAGAAGTAATAGTAATTGTCAAACAATTCCACAATAATCCACAAGCAAAATGTAAAAGAAAATAATCACATAATTAAATTTCTAACACCAATTAAAGGAATAAAAAGAAAAAGAAAGAAAAAGAAAATATAGATAATGAAAGTAAAAAGAAAAAGAAAATGTAAATAAAAATAATAAAGAAAAAGTAAAGAGGGAAAGAAGAAAGAAAAGAACCTTGTTAATGAAAATGAAAAATAAGGGATGAGAAAGTAAAAAGTGAGAAAGAATAAAGAAGGAAGAAGAGAGAAGAAAGAAATAAGAAAGGAAAAGAAAAGATTTAGATTTGAGAAGGAAAAAATAAGATATTTGGTTGATTTGGATAAACTGTGTGTCGCATGTGACGCGGACGCGTGGGTCACGCGATCGCGTGGTGGGCGATAAGTTCAGGTGACGCGGACGCATGGGTCACGCAATCGCGTGGCCTGATTTGTGCCATTGGCGCGAGTGTAGCCTTGCGTTCGCGCAACTCTCTGTTTTAAATGCATTTTGCCAAAAATCTGGGTGACGCGTTCGCGTGGGTGACGCGATCGCGTGAATGGATTGATTTTGTAAAACGACATGGCCGCGTGGGGCACGCGGTCACGTGGTAGGGATGTGCTTCTAGCATCATTCCAGCCCCACTCCATCATAACTTGCTTCCATACACCTCTTTTACGTCGATTTTTAGAGGCACGCAGTCGCGTGGGTGACGCGGACGCGTGGGATGCTATTTTTCAAAATGACGCAGACGCGTCAGCGACGCGGTCGCGTGGGCATGTTTGTGTTTAAGGCATGGCTCCAACCACACTTTTGCGTGACTCTCTGCTTCTCATCTTCTTAGTTTCTAATGCACTATGACGCGGACACGTCAGCGATGCTGGCGCGTCGCGTGCCTCTCTTCTTCTTTTTTTTATATGCAGAATGCAAATGCAAATGCAAGCTATATGCAGAGGTTTTAAGAAGAGTCATTAACAAAAACAAAATAGAATTAAGTAAAATAAACTAAGACTTAAACTGAACGATCATACCATGTTGGGTTGTCTCCCACCTAGCACTTTGCCTTTACGTCCTTAAGTTGGACGTCTTCAGGCTCATTCTGCTTCTGTTGGTGGATCTTCCAGAAGAAAAACCTCTAGTTCTTTGTGATCCTTCATCTTCTCTCCATGATAAAGCTTCAGGCGATGTCCATTGACCTTCAAGAATTTGGAGCTAGAAGGATGACGCAGGTGGAAAACTCCGTATGGCTCTGCCTTTTCTACTCTGTAGGGACCTTCCTATCTTGATTTTAGTTTGCCTGGCATAAGCCTCAGTCTGGAGTTATAAAGAAGAACTAACTCCCCTAGTCTGAATTCTCTCCTTTTTATGTGTTTGTCATGGATAGCCTTCATCTTCTCTTTTTATCGCCTGGAATTGTCATATGCTTCTAGGCGAAGAGTTTCTAATTCTGCTAGTTGCAGTTTTTTTTCAGCACCAGATTCTTCAAAATTCATATTGCACTCCCTTACAGCCCAAAAAGCCTTGTGTTCCACCTCCACTGGAAGGTGGCAAGCCTTTTCGTACACTAAGCGGAAGGGGCTCATCCCGATAGGTATTTTGTATGCTGTTCTATATTCCCAAAGTGCATCTTGTAGCCTGGCACTCCAATCCTTCCTATGAGGTTTTACTATTTTCTCCAGAATGCGTTTAATCTCTCTATTAGACACTTCTGCTTGTCCATTAGTCTGGGGATGATAAGCTGTTGCTACTTTGTGAACTATCCCATGCTTCTTCAGTAGTCCTGTTAGTCTCTGATGAGCGGATATTTTATACGCTTTTTGGGGTTAATTTCATATAGTTTTGAGTATGTTCTCGTTAGTTTTTAGTCTATTTTCATTAGTTTTTAGGAAAATTCATATTTCTGGACTTTACTATGAGTTGTGTGTTTTTCTGTAATTTCAGGTATTTTTCTGGCTGAAATTGAAGGAGCTGAGCAAAAATCTGATTCAGGCTGAAAAAGGACGGCTGATGCTGTTGGATTCTGACCTCCCTGCACTCAAAGCGGATTTTCTGGAGCTACAGAACTCAAAATGGCATGCTTCCAATTGCGTTGGAAAGTAGACATCCAGGGCTTTCCAGCAATATATAATAGTCCATACTTTGCACAAGGATAGACGACGTAAACGGGCGTTCAACGCCAGTTCTCTGCCCAATTCTGGCCAGAAAAGGATCAAAAACTGGAGTTGAACGCCCAAACTGGCACAAAAACTGGCGTTCAACTCCACAAATGGCCTCTGCACGTGAATTGCTTAAGTCTCAGCCCCAGCACACACCAAGTGGGCCCCAGAAATGGATCTCTGCATCATCCATCATAGTTTATCCAATTTTTGTAAACCTAGGCTACTAGTTTAGTATTTAAACAACTTTTAGAGACTTATTTTGGATCTCATGACATTTCAGATCTAAACTTTGTATTCTCTGACGGCATGAGTCTCTAAACCCCATTGTTGGGGGTGAGGAGCTCTGCTGTGTCTCGATGAATTAATGCAAGTATTTCTGTTTTCCATTCAAACACGCTTGTTCCTATCTAAGATGTTCATTCGCGCTTAACTGTGATGGAGGTGATGAGCTGTGACACTCATCACCTTCCTCAAATCATGAACGTGTGCCTGACAACCACCTCCGTTCTATATACGATTGAATGAGTATCTCTTAGATTCCTTAATCAGAATCTCCGTGGTATAAGCTAGAACTGATGGCAACATTCATGAGAATCCGGAAAGTCTAAACCTTGTCTGTGGTATTCCGAGTAGGATTCAAGGATTGAATGACTGTGACGAGCTTCAGACTCTTGAAGGCTGGGCGTTAGTGACAGACGCAAAAGGATAGTAAATCCTATTCCAACCGGATCGAGAACCAACCGGTGATTAGCCGTGCTGTGACAGAGCGCGTGAGCGTAGTTTTCACTGGGAGGACGGAAGGTAGCCATTGACAACGGTGATCCACCAACACACAGCTTGCCATAGGGGGACGTGCGTGCGTGAACAAGAAGACAGAGGAAAGCAGAGATTCAGAAGACAAAGCATCTCCAAAACTCCAACATATTCTCCATTACTGCACAACAAGTAATCTTTAATTTATGCTCTCTTGGTTATTCACAATTCAACTGATAAACGTAATTGACTTCCTGACTAAGATTTACAAGATAACCATAGATTGCTTCAAACCAACAATCTCCGTGGGATTCGACCCTTACTCACGTGAGGTATTACTTGGACGACCCAGTGCACTTGCTGGTTAGTGGTACGCGTTGTGAAAAGTGTGATTCACAATTCGTGCATCAAGTTTTTGGCGCCGTTGCCGGGGATTGTTCGTGTTTGAACAACTGACGGATTATTTTGTTGCTTAGATTAGGAAAAATCTTTCTTTTTTTTTTGGTTTAGAGTCTTTTATTATTTATCCCTTGTTAAAATACTTTAAACTTATAGCTCAGTTATTTAGAACGTGGTGTTTATGTTCATGATAATTGGCTATCATATTTTTTTAAAAACCTTTTTCAAAAATAATTTTTCTATTAAATCATGTGCCAAACTTTAAGTTTGGTGTTTTCAAAAATAATCTTTCTTAAAATTTTTGAAGGTCCCATAACTCATTTGGCTAGAGCATTAATCTGTGTTCTTGGTAATTGGGTTAGAGTCTTTTATATTCTTCTCAAAACCTTCTTTTTCATAAATAATATTTTCTCTATTAAATTTTGTGCCAAACTTAAAGTTTGGTGTTTTCTTGTTGATTTCCCTTTGGTTTTCGAAAATTTTGGTTTGGTTTTCTAAAAATTTTAAGTTTGGTGTTCTTTCTTCATGTTCTTGTGTTCTTGTGAGTCTTCAAAGTGTTCTTGAGTTTTCCTTGTGTCTTGATCTTAAAATTTTTAAGTTTGGTGTTCCTTGGTGTTTTCCCTCCAAAATTTTCAAAAACAAGGAGCATTAGATCTAAAAATTTTAAATCTTGTACTATCTTATTGTTTTTCTCTCTCCTCACTAAATTCAAAAATATCTTTTCAAAATATCTCTTCTAACTTCCTAACTTCTTATCTTTTCAAAATTTGTTTCAACAAACTAACTAACTTTTTGTTTGTTTCTTAACTTTTTCAAAACTACCTAACTAACTCTCTCTCTCTAATTTTCGAAAATATCTTCCCTCTTTTTCAAAAATTTCCTTTTTTTTAACTAATTATTTTTAAATTTTTTTTTCGAAAAAAAAAATATTTTAATTCAAAATTCAAATTCTTTTTAGTTATTTTATTTTATTTAAGTATTTACCTCTTATAAAATAAAATAAATAAAAAGATAAATCAGTCCAAGTTATATCCATATATCCATCATGGACATAAGTGGAGATGAACAGTCCAGGAGGACTCTGGGGTCATATTCTAACCCCTCTACTGCTTCATATGGAAGTAGCATCTGCATACCCTCCATTGGAGTCAGTAGCTTTGAGTTGAATCCTCAGCTCATTATCATGGTGCAGCAAAGTTGCCAGTATTCTGGTCTTCCACAGGAAGAACCTACAGAGTTTCTGGCACAATTTTTACAAATTGCTGACACAGTACATGATAAGGAAATAGATCAGAATGTCTACAGACTATTACTGTTTCCATTTGCTGTAAAAGATCAAGCCAAGAGGTGGTTAAATAACCAACCTAAGGCCAGCATAAGAACATGGAAACAGCTGACAGAAAAATTCCTGAATCAATATTTCCCTCCAAAAAGGATGACACAGCTAAGGCTGGACATCCAAGGCTTTAAACAAGGAGATAATGAATATCTTTATGATGCTTGGGAGAGATACAGAGAGATGCTACGAAAATGCCCCTCTGAAATGTTTTCAGAGTGGGTTCAGTTAGACATCTTCTACTATGGGCTTGCAGAAGGAGCTCAGATGTCTTTAGATTACTCAGCTGGTGGATCTATCCATATGAGAAAGACAATTGAAGAAGCTCTAGAGCTCATTGATACAGTTGCCAGGAATCAGCATCTGTATCTAAGCAGCAACCCTTCCATGAATGAAGAGGTTAAAACAGTAACTGCTGAATTCAGTACTGTAAAACAAGCTGCTGAATTCAATCAGCAATTAGATTTTCTAACAAAATAGCTAGCTGAATTCAAAGACAGGTTACAGGAGACAAGGATAGCTAATATACATATGGACGAACAGTTTAAGCAAACAAAGCAGCAGCTATCAAAGCAAATAGTAGAAGAATGCCAAGCAGTTCAATTAAGAAGTGGGAAAACATTAAATACCCCACCTCAAGGCATCAAAAATTCAAGAAATGAGCGACCCACCAAAGATTCCCCTGAGGACAGTAAGAGCCCAGGGAAAAATAATTCTGGCACTAAAACGCCAGAAAATGGGTGGAAGGCTGGCGCTGAACGCCCAGACCATGCCCAAAACTGGCGTTCAGCCCCAGAAACAAGGCAGGATTGGCGTTCAACGCCAGAAATGGGCAAGAATCTGGCGTTGAACGCCCAAAGGGGGGCATAATCCAGAGTTGAACGCCCAAAATGGGCACATTTCTGGCGTTCAGGCGCCAGGAACAGACAGTGAGTTGGCGTCTAACGTCACTCCAGCTTTTGACTCTGGTACTCAATTGCCAGTGAGGGATCAGACACACACAAGTGCTGATAACAACCCCTCTAAAAAGGCTTCTTTAACCACTAAGGTTGAGGAATATAAAGCCAAGATACCTTATCCTCAAAAACTCCGGAAAGAGGAGCAGGATAAGCAATTTGCTCGCTTTGCAGATTATCTAAGGACTCTTGAAATAAAGATTCCTTTTGCAGAGGCACTTGAGCAAATACCTTCTTATGCCAAGTTCATGAAAGAGATCTTGAGTCATAAAAAGGAGTGGAGAGAAACAGAAAGAGTTCTCCTCACTGAAGAATGCAGTGCAGTCATTCTGAAAAGCTTTCCTGAAAAGCTTAAAGACCCTGGGAGTTTTCTGATACCATGCATATTGGAAGGTGATTGCACCAAGACAGCCTTATGCGATCTTGGGGCAAGCATCAACCTAATACCTGCATCCACTATCAGGAAGCTTGGCTTAACTGAAGAAGTTAAACCAACCCGGATATGTCTCCAACTTGCTGATGGTTCCACTAAATACCCATCAGGCGTGATTGAGGACATGATTGTCAGAGTTGGGCCATTCGCCTTTCCCACTGACTTTGTTGTGCTGGAAATGGAGGAGCACAAGAGTGCCACTCTCATTCTAGGAAGACCCTTCCTAGCAACTGGACGATCCCTCATTGACGTCCAACAGGGGGAAATAACCCTGAGAGTCAACGATGACGAGTTCAAGTTGAACGCTGTCAAAGCCATGCAGCATCCAGACACATCAACAGACTGCATGAAAGTTGACCTTATTGACTCTTTGGTAGAAGAGATCAACATGGCTGAGAGTCTCGAATCAGAGTTGGAAGACATCTTTAAAGATGTTCAGCCTGATTTGGAGGATTCAGGGGACATGAAAGAGCCTCTGAACTTTCTTCTGAAAGAGGAAAAACCTCCTAAACCAGAGCTCAAGCCACTGCCACCATCCTTGAAATATGCATTTCTAGGAGAAGGTGACACCTTTCCAGTGATCATAAGCTCTGCTTTAAATTCACAGGAAGAGGAAGCACTTATTCAAGTGCTAAGGACACACAAGACAGCTCTTGGGTGGTCCATAGGTGACCTTAAGGGCATAAGCACAGCTAGATGCATGCACAAAATCCTACTGGAGGATAATGCCAAACCAGTGGTTCAACCACAGAGGCGGCTAAATCCAGCCATGAAGGAAGTGGTGCAGAAAGAGGTCACCAAATTACTAGAGGCTGGGATTATTTATCCCATTTCTGATAGCCCCTGGGTGAGCCCTGTTCAAGTCGTCCCAAAAAAGGGAGGCATGACAGTGATTCATAATGAAAAAAATGAACTGGTTCCTACAAGAACAGTTACAGGGTGGCGCATGTGTATTGACTACAGAAGGCTCAATACAGCCACCAGAAAGGATCATTTTCCTTTACCATTCATAGACCAGATGCTAGAGAGACTAGCAGGTCATGATTATTACTGCTTTTTGGATGGCTACTCAGGCTATAACCAGATTGCAGTAGATCCCCAGGATCAAGAGAAAACAGCATTCACATGTCCATCCAGAGTGTTTGCTTATAGAAGGATGCCCTTTGGGCTATGCAATGCACCTGCAACCTTCCAGAGATGCATGCTCTCTATTTTCTCTGATATGGTGGAAAAATTTCTGGAAGTCTTCATGGATGACTTCTCAGTATATGGAGACTCATTCAGCTCCTGTCTTGATCACCTGAAACTTGTTCTGAAAAGATGCCAAGAAACCAACCTAGTTTTAAACTGGGAAAAGTGTCACTTCATGGTGACTGAAGGAATTGTTCTTGGGCATAAAATCTCAAACAAGGGAATAGAGGTGGATCAAGCAAAAATAGAGGTAATTGAAAAATTACCACCACCTGCCAATGTTAAGGCAATCAGAAGCTTTCTGGGGCATGCAGGATTCTATAGGAGGTTTATAAAGGATTTTTCAAAAATCGCAAAACCTCTAAGCAATCTGCTAGCTGCTGACACGCCATTTGTGTTTGACACAGCATGCCTGCAGGCGTTTGAAACGCTGAAAGCTAAGCTGGTCACAGCACCAGTCATTTCTGCACCAGACTGGACATTGCCATTTGAGTTAATGTGTGATGCCAGTGATCATGCCATTGGTGCAGTATTGGGACAGAGGCATGACAAGCTTCTGCATGTCATTTATTATGCCAGTCGCGTTCTAAATGATGCCCAGAAAAATTACACAACCACAGAAAAAGAACTACTTGCAGTGGTTTACGCCATTGACAAGTTCAGATCATACTTAGTAGGATCAAAAGTGATTGTGTATACTGACCATGCTGCTCTTAAATATCTACTCACAAAGCAGGATTCAAAACCCAGGCTCATCAGATGGGTATTGCTTCTGCAAGAGTTTGATATAGAAATAAGAGACAGAAAAGGGACAGAGAACCAAGTGGCTGATCATCTGTCCCGGATAGAGCCAGTGGAAGGGACGTCCCTCCCCTTTCTTGAGATCTCTGAGACGTTCCCTGATGAGCATCTATTTGCCATTCAGGAAGCACCATGGTTTGCCGATATTGCAAACTATAAAGCTGCACGGTTCATACCCAAGGAGTACAATAGAATACAAAAGAAGAAATTAGTCACTGATGCAAAGTACTACTTGTGGGATGAACCCTATCTCTTTAAGAGATGTGCAGACGGAATTATCCGTAGGTGTGTCCCCAGAGAGGAAGCATAGAGGATCCTATGGCATTGCCACGGATCTCAATATGGAGGCCATTTCGGAGGTGAGCGAACAGCCACCAAGGTCCTCCAATGTGGCTTCTATTGGCCCACACTCTATAAAGATTCCCGAGAGTTTGTACGTAATTGTGACAGTTGCCAAAGAGCTGGTAATCTGCCTCATGGTTACGCCATGCCTCAACAAGGAATCTTGGAAATTGAGTTGTTTGACGTATGGGGAATTGACTTCATGGGACCTTTTCCGCCATCATATTCAAACACTTATATTCTGGTGGTAGTTGACTATGTATCAAAATGGGTTGAGGCTATTGCCACGCCCACTAATGATACTAAAACAGTGCTGAAGTTCCTCCAGAAAGATATCTTTAGCAGGTTTGGTGTCCCTAGAGTGTTAATCAGTGATGGGGGCACTCACTTCTGCAACAAACAGCTTTACTCTGCCATGGTTAGGTATGGAATTCGCCACAAAGTGGCCACACCATATCATCCACAAACCAATGGGCAAGCTGAAGTCTTTAACAGAGAATTAAAGAGAATCCTGGAACGGACAGTAAATACCCGTAGAAAGGATTGGGCAAGGAGCTTGGATGATGCTCTGTGGGCTTACAGAACAGCATTCAAGACCCCTATAGGGACCTCTCCATACCAACTCGTGTATGGTAAGGCATGTCACCTGCCCGTGGAACTGGAACATAAGGCCTACTGGGCAACCAGATTCCTAAACTTTGATGCCAAATTAGCAGGAGAAAAAAGATTGCTCCAGCTAAATGAGCTAGAGGAGTTCAGATTCACAGCTTTCGAAAATGCCAAGCTATATAAATAAAAATAAAAAAAGTGGCATGACAGAAAGCTGTCATCTAGAATCTTTGAACTAGGACAGAAGGTTCTGTTGTTTAACTCTAGACTCAGGCTATTCCCCGGGAAACTGAAATCCCGGTGGAGGGGACCATACGTGATTACAAGTGTATCACCATATGGTTACGTGGAGCTTCAAGATATTGATTCTGATAAGAAGTTCATTGTCAATGGATAGAGAATCAAGCATTATCTAGAAGGCAACATTGAGCAAGAATGCTCAAGGCTGAAGCTAGATTAAAAGCTCAGCAAGATCCAGCTAAGGACATTAAAGAAGCGCTTGTTGGGAGGCAACCCAATGTTTATCTAATTCTTATTTTTATTGTTTTTCATGTTTTCTTAGGTTCATGATCATGTGGAGTCACAAAATAAACAAAAAAAAAATCAAAAACGGAATCAAAAACAGCAGAAGAAAAATCACACCCTGGAGGAGCATCTGTCTGGCGTTCAAACGCCAGAACAGAGCATAGTTCTGGCGCTGAATGCCCAGAATGGGAGCATCCTGGCGCTGAACGCCCAGAACAAGCATGGTTCTGGCGTTCAACGCCAGAAATGGCAGCAAAGGGGCGTTGAACGCCCAAAATGGGCACCAACCTGGCGCTAAACGCCCAGAGTTGTGTGCAAGGGCATTTTGCATGCCCAAATTGGTGCAGGGATGTAAATGCCTTGACACCTCAAGATCTGTGGACCTCACAGGATCATTTCAAGATCTGTGGACCCCACAGGATCCCCACCTTCCCTCCTCATAATCCTAGTTTTTTCTTTCCACATCTTCTTCTTCATCTATTCCCTCTTCTTTTGCTCGAGGGCGAGCAACATTCTAAGTTTGGTGTGGTAAAACAATTATGTGAAGGATCTATAGCTCAGTGGTAGAACATGTGGCTGCAAATCAAGAGATACCTCAGGGGATGCACTTCCCTCCACATAATTATTGGAAGCAACCGAGGATAGAAATACCAAAAATCACTAGGAATCAAGCCAC
Organism: Arachis hypogaea; assembly: GCF_003086295.3. Classification (NCBI taxonomy): domain Eukaryota; kingdom Viridiplantae; phylum Streptophyta; class Magnoliopsida; order Fabales; family Fabaceae; genus Arachis; species Arachis hypogaea. Next base: position 50,945,708 of record NC_092046.1, on the reverse strand, counting down.
AAAGGCAAGGAAGAGACATAAAAGAGCTCAAGAACATCATTGGTGCCTCAAGAAGGAAATGCCATCATCACTAAGGTGGACTCATTCCTTGTTCTTACTTTCTCTGTTTTTCGTTTTCTCTATGATAAGTGCTTATCTATGTCTGTGTCTTCATTACATGATCATTGGTAGTAATTAGTGTCTAGTTTGATTTTATCCCCAATTAAGTTATAGTCTATTTTCTCATCATCAGCAAACATGAATAAAATAGTAGATCTTTTGAATAAGAGGCAATAAAATTTCGAGTTTAATAAGAGAAATTCTAATTAGTTAAATGTGGTGGCAATGCTTTCTGTCTTCTGAATGAATGCTTGAACAGTGCATATGTCTTTTGAATTTGTTGTTTAAGACTGTTAAATATGTTGGCTCTTGAAAGAATGATGAACATGAGACATGTTATTGATAATCTGAAAAATCATAAAAATGATTCTTGAAGCAAGAAAAAGCAGCAAAGAACAAAGCTTGCAGAAAAAAATATATATATGTATATTAAAATAGGCGAAAAAAAAATAGAAAGAAAAAGAAAAAGCAAGCAGAAAAAGCCAAAAGATCTTAAAACCAAGAGGCAAGAGCAAAAAGCCAATAACCCTTAAAACCAAAAGGCAAGGGCAAATAAAAAGGATCCCAAGGCTTTGAGCATCAGTGGATAGGAGGGCCTAAAGGAATAAAATCCTGGTCTAAGCGGCTAAACCAAGCTATCCCTAACCATGTGCTTGTGGCGTGAAGGTGTCAAGTGAAAACTTGAGACTGAGCGGTTAAAGTCAAGGTCCAAGGCAAAAAGAAGAGTGTGCTTAAGAACTCTGGACACCTCTAATTGGGGACTTTAGCAAAGCTGAGTCACAATCTAAAAGGTTCACCCAGTTATGTGTCTGTGGCATTTATGTATCCGGTGGTAATACTGGAAAACAAAGTGCTTAGGGCCACGGCCAAGACTCATAAAGAAGCTGTGTTCAAGAATCATCACAATGAACTAAGAGAATCAATAACACTATCTAAATTCTGAGTTCCTATAGATACCAATCACTCTGAGCTTCAATGGATAAAGTGAGATGCCAAAACTGTTAAGAAGCAAAAAGCCACTAGCCCCGCTCATCTAATTAGAATCTGAGCTTCATTCAAAAACTCTATGATATTATTGCTTCTCAACCTATTAGTCTTCTATTTTATTTGTCTAGTTGCTTGAGGACAAGCAACAGTTTAAGTTTGGTGTTGTGATGAGCGGATATTTTATACGCTTTTTGGGGTTAATTTCATATAGTTTTGAGTATGTTCTCGTTAGTTTTTAGTCTATTTTCATTAGTTTTTAGGAAAAATTCATATTTCTAGACTTTACAATGAGTTGTGTGTTTTTCTATAATTTCAGGTATTTTTCTGGCTGAAATTGAAGGAGCTGAGCAAAAATCTGATTCAGGCTGAAAAAGGACTGCTGATGCTGTTGGATTCTGACCTCCCTGCACTCAAAGCGGATTTTCTGGATCTACAGAACTCAAAATGGCATGCTTCCAATTGCGTTGGAAAGTAGACATCCAGGGCTTTCCCGCAATATATAATAGTCCATACTTTGCACAAGGATAGATGACGTAAACTGGCGTTCAACGCCAGTTCTCTGCCCAATTCTGGCGTCCAGCGCCAGAAAAGGATAAAAAACTGGAGTTGAACGCCCAAACTGGCACAAAAACTGGCGTTCAACTCCACAAATGGCCTCTGCACGTGAATTGCTTAAGTCTCAGCCCCAGCACACACCAAGTGGGCCCCAACACACACCAAGTGGGCCCCAGAAGTGGATCTCTGCATCATCCATCATAGTTTATCCAATTTTTGTAAACCTAGGCTACTAGTTTAGTATTTAAACAACTTTTAGAGACTTATTTTGGATCTCATGACATTTCAGATCTAAACTTTGTATTCTCTGACGGCATGAGTCTCTAAACCCCATTGTTGGGGGTGAGGAGCTCTGCTGTGTCTCGATGAATTAATGCAAGTATTTCTGTTTTCCATTCAAACACGCTTGTTCCTATCTAAGATGTTCATTCGCGCTTAACTGTGATGGAGGTGATGAGCTGTGACACTCATCACCTTCCTCAAATCATGAACGTGTGCCTAACAACCACCTCCGTTCTATATACGATTGAATGAGTATCTCTTAGATTCCTTAATCAGAATCTCCGTGGTATAAGCTAGAACTGATGGCAGCATTCATGAGAATCCGGAAAGTCTAAACCTTGTCTGTGGTATTCCGAGTAGGATTCAAGGATTGAATGACTGTGACGAGCTTCAGACTCTTGAAGGCTGGGCGTTAGTGACAGACGCAAAAGGATAGTAAATCCTGTTCCAACCGGATCGAGAACCAACCGGTGATTAGCCGTGCTGTGACAGAGCGCGTGAGCGTAGTTTTCACTGGGAGGACGGAAGGTAGCCATTGACAACGGTGATCCACCAACACACAGCTTGCCATAGGGGGACGTGCGTGCGTGAACAAGAAGACAGAGGAAAGCAGAGATTCAGAAGACAAAGCATCTCCAGAACTCTAACATATTCTCCATTACTGCACAACAAGTAATCTTTAATTTATGCTCTCTTGGTTATTCACAATTCAACTGATAAACGTAATTGACTTCCTGACTAAGATTTACAAGATAACCATAGATTGCTTCAAACCAACAATCTCCGTGGGATTCGACCCTTACTCACGTGAGGTATTACTTGGACGACCCAGTGCACTTGCTGGTTAGTGGTACGCGTTGTGAAAAGTGTGATTCACAATTCGTGCATCAGTCTCCTATTACAAAAGTGAGTGCCTTGATCGCTCATGATTGCTCGTTGTGATCCAAAGCGACAGATAATATGGTTTCTAACAAAGGAAACAACAGTGTTAGTGTCATCAGTACGGGTAGGAATCGCTTCCACCCATTTAGAAACATAATCTACAGCTAACAGTATATAAAGGTAACCATTAGAGTTTGGAAATGAACCCATAAAGTCAATGCCACAAATATAAAAAATTTCACAGAAAAGCATAATCTGTTAAGGCATCTCATCCCTCTTGGATATATTACCAAATCTTTGGCATGGGGAACAAGATTTACAAATTTCAGCACCATCTTTAAAAAGAGTAGGCCACCAGAATCCACAGTCTAAGATTTTTCTAGCTGTTCTTTGAGGGCCAAAATGTCCTCCACTCTCAGAAGAGTGGCATGCCTCTAAAATGGACTGGAATTCTGATTGAGGTACACACCTCCTAATTACCTGGTCAGCACCACACCTCTATAGATATGGGTCATCCCATATATAATATTTAGACTCGCTTTTCAACTTGTCCCTTTGATGTTTAGTAAAATTGGGAGGGAAAGTATGGCTAACTAGATAATTAGCTACAGGTGCATACCAAGGAACTACTTTAGATACTGCATGCAAGCTATCAAATGGGAAAGCATCATTGATAGGAGTGGGGTCATTCTTAATGTGTTCTAGGCGACTCAAGTGGTCTGCCACTAAATTCTGGTTACCACTCCTATCCTTAATTTCTAAATTAAATTCCTGCAGTAGCAGTATCCAACGTATTAACCTAGGTTTGGAATCTTTTTTAGCTAATAAATATTTTAGAGCTGTGTGGTCTGAGTATACTACTACCTTAGTACCAAGTAAATAGGCTCAGAATTTATCCAAAGCAAAAACAATAGAAAGAAGCTCTTTTTCAATAGTAGTATAATTAGATTGAGCAGCATCTAATGTTTTAGATGCATAAGCGATTATGAAGGGGTCCTTACCTTCGCGTTGGACCAACACCGCTCCTACGGCATGGTTGGAAGCATCACACATAATTTTAAATTGCTAGCTCCAGTCTGGTCCTCTCACAATCGGAGCTTGAGTCAGGGCGATCTTTAGCTTATCAAACGCTTTCATACAATCCTCACTGAACTCGAAATCAATATGTTTCTGCAGCAGTCTGGATAAAGGTAATGCTACCTTACTGAAGTCCTTAATGAATCTCCTATAAAAACCTGCATGGCCAAGGAACGAACGGACTGACAGGCGATCAAGCATCTGATCAATAAATGGCAAGGGGTAATGATCTTTGCGAGTAGCTTGGTTGAGACGCCTATAGTCAATGGAAATCCTCCATGAATTCTGCACTCTAGTTGTCAGGAGCTCTCCATGTTCATTCTTTATTGTTGTGACTCCAGACTTCTTGGGCACCACTTGTACTGGACTGACCCATTCACTATCTGAGATGGGGTAAATGATATCTGCTTCAAGTAGCCTGGTCACTTCTTTCTTGACAACTTCTAAGATGGTTGGATTCAATCTTCTTTGGAGTTGATGAACAGGTTTAGATTCCTCTTCTAAATATATTCTGTGCTCACAAACTTGAGGACTGATGCTTACTATATCTGCCAAGCTCCATCCAATTGCTCTCTTATGTTTTCTCAGCACACTAAGAAGTTGCTCTTCCTGTTGAGAAGTGAGTTCCCTTGCATTGATAACTGGAAACTTCTGATTATCCTCAAGATAAGCATACTTGAGGTGTGGAGGGAGGGGCTTCAATTCCAATTTCTGCTCGTGGCTAGGTTCTGGATCATCCGGGGCTAGAGGTAATGGTAAAGTGTCTTCATAATGTTCAGAGGGAGTTCCCACACTTGGACCTTGCTCCATGTGCTTCTCTTCTAATTTTTCTTGATGAAGTTCAGCTACAGTTTCATCAATGATGTCACACTGGAAAATAGAATGATCTTCCGGGGGGTGCTTCATAGCTTCATTTAAACTGAACTTTACTGTTCTGCCATGTATCTCAAAGGAGTAAGTTCCTGAGAATGCATCTAGCTTGAATTTTGAAGTTTTCAGAAATGGTCTTCCAAGCAAAATTGATGATGGTCTTCCTGAGTCATTAGGGGGAATTTTCAGGATATAGAAGTTAATGGGAAATGTGAGCCCCTTAATACTTACTAATACATCTTCAGCAATTCCAACTACTGTAATAATGCTTTTATCTGCTAACACAAAATGAGCTGTCGACCTTTTTAAGGGAGGGAGCCTTAGAGTATCATATATAGACAATGACATTATACTAACACACGCTCCTAAGTCACACATGCAATCAGAAAATATTACACCTCCAATGGTACAGTTAACCATGCATGGACCTGGATCACTACATTTTTCAGGTATACTTCCCGTTAAAGCAGATATAGAACTACCTAAAGAAATAGTTTCTAATTCATTAATTTTATCCTTATGAATGCATAAATCCTTCAGAAATTTTGCATACTTAGGTACTTGTTGAATAACATAAAAAAGGAGAACAGTTACCTCAACCTTTTTGAAAATTTCTACCATTTTGGGATCAAGTTCCATCTGCTTTTTGGACTTCCTTGCAAGGTGTAGGAATGGGATAGGTATACCGCTACTTGCGACTTCTGTATCATTTGATGTTCCATTCCTTGGCTAAGCCGTTTCTTCTTCAACCTTGTCTTGTACTTTATCTTCTTTTTCAGCATCTTCCATTTTAGCATCTTCTACTTCTATCACATCCTCAGCTGAGGTGTGTTCTATTAGGCTTGGCTCCTCCTAATTCCTCTCTGGCAGTGTGGTTCCGGACCTCAAAGTCATGGCATTGATGCCACCCTTCGGGTTAGGTAAGGGTTGAGAAGGAATTCCACCGGAGTTTAAAGGTTGGTTAGTGGAAGTAGGTAATGAATCTATTCGAGCGGTGAGAGCTTGTAAAGTGGCATTCAGACAATTTAGAGTAGAGTTTAGTGTAGTCTGCATGTCTTGTTGTCCTTGTGCAAGAGAATGAAGCATCTCGTCATTTGATGAGGAAGTGGGATAAGTGATCTGTGGTACTTGTTGTTGGTTTTGATGGAGTCCTTGTGATTGTCTTAAGTGAGGAGCTCTGTAAGGTTGGTTCTGATTCTGCTGTCTGTTATTGTTATTCCACCTCTGGTTTCCATTGTTGTCTCTGCCTCCTCTGTTATAGTTATCCCTCCAGCCATGGTTTGAATTATCTCTCCAACTTTGGTTATGGTTGTCCTGCCATCCTTGGTTATAGTTGCCACCTTGGTTGTAGTTGCTGCCTTATTGATTATATCCTTGATTTGGACGGTCATAGAAGTTATGAGTAGCTGCCACAGTGTTATCTTCTTGTTGGAACTGCGGGCATTCATCAGTATAATGACTATAGTCAGCACAGATTCTGCATACTCTTTGTGGGACTAGCTGTTAGCTTTGTTATGGTGTGGCAGGCTGAGCTTGTTGTTATTGATTCAACTATAATTGCTTTAGTAGGTTAGTCATCCCACATATACTCTGTGTAAGAGCAGAAGTCTCAGAGCTAGAGGAAACTTCTGCAACAGCTTTTGAATGGGTGCTCCTGTGCCTGTGGTTCCTTGTAGACTCAGCTACGTCGCTGATAAGTTGCCATCCTTCATCTGCGGTCTTGTACTTCTTCAGAGAATCATTACTAGCACCATCAAGTGTAGTTTTATCCCGAGGCTTCATGCCTTGGGTGAAATAGCTGATTAACACTAGTCTGTCAATCATGTGATGGAGGTATGCGTCTAAAAGATTCTTAAAATGCTCCCAGTACTCGTAGAGAGTTTCTGATTCACCTTGAACAATGCATGAGATCTCTTTCCTTAGTCTGTCTGTAACTTCAGCTGGAAAGTATTTTTCCAGAAATTCTCTCCTGAGCGTATCCTAGTTGGTAACAGTCGCTTCAGGTTGGGAGTAGTACCACTCCTTTGCCTTTCTCTCAAGAGAAAACGGAAAGGCAGTTAACAGAATAGAAGTTTCATTAGCACCCTGACGCCTAACAGTAGAACAGGCTATCTGAAAATCCCTGAGGTGCTTGATAGGTGATGAGCGGATATTTTATATGCTTTTTGGGGATAATTTCATATAGTTTAGAGTATGTTTTAGTTAGTTTTTAGTCTATTTCTAGTAGTTTTTAGGAAGAATTCATATTTCTGGACTTTACTATGAGTTGTGTGTTTTTCTGTAATTTCAGGTATTTTTCTGGCTGAAATTGAAGGAGCTGAGCAAAAATCTGATTCAGGCTGAAAAAGGACTGCTGATGCTGTTGGATTCTGACCTCCCTTCACTCAAAGTGGATTTTCTGGAGCTACAGAACTCGAAATGGCGTGCTTCTAATTGCGTTGGAAAGTAGACATCCAGGGCTTTCCAGCAATATATAATAGTCCATACTTTGCACAAGAATAGACGACGTAAACTGGCGTTCAACGCCAGTCCTCTGCCCAATTCTGGCGTCCAGCGCCAGAAAAGGATCAAAAACTGGAGTTGAACGCCCAAACTGGCACAAAAACTGGCGTTCAACTCCACAAATGGCCTCTGCACGTGAATTGCTTAAAGTCTCAGCCCCAGCACACACCAAGTGGGCCCCAGCACACCAAGTGGGCCCCAGAAGTGGATCTCTGCATCATCCATCATAGTCCACTCATATTTTGTAACCCTAGGCTACTGGTTTAGTATTTAAACAACTTTTAGAGACTTATTTTGTATCTCATGACATTTTAGATCTAAACTTTGTATTCTCTGACGGCATGAGTCTCTAAACCCCATTGTTGGGGGTGAGGAGCTCTGCTGTGTCTCGATGAATTAATGCAAGTATTTCTGTTTTCCATTCAAACACGCTTGTTTCTATCTAAGATGTTCATTCGCGATTAACTGTGATGAAGGTGATGATTTGTGACATTCATCACCTTCCTCAAACCATGAACGTGTGCCTGACAACCACCTCCGTTCTATATATGATTGAATGAGTATCTCTTAGATTCTTTAATCAGAATCTCCGTGGTATAAGCTAGAACTGATGGCAGCATTCATGAGAATCCGAAAAGTCTAAACCTTGTCTGTGGTATTCTGAGTAGGATTCAAGGATTGAATGACTGTGACGAGCTTCAAACTCCTGAAGGCTGGGCGTTAGTGACAGATGCAAAAGGATAGTAAATCCTATTCCAACCGGATCGAGAACCAACCGGTGATTAGCCGTGCTGTGACAGAGCACGTGAGCGTAGTTTTCACTGGAAGGATGGAGGGTAGCCATTGACAACGGTGATCCACCAACACATAGCTTGCCATAGGGGGACGTGCGTGCGTGAACAAGAAGACAGAGGAAAGCAGAGATTCAGAAGACAAAGCATCTCCAAAACTCCAACATATTCTCCATTACTGCACAACAAGTAACTTTTAATTTATGCTCTACTGGTTACTCACAATTCAATTGATAAACATAATTGACTTCCTGACTAAGATTTACAAGATAACCATAGATTGCTTCAAACCAACAATCTCCGTGGGATTCGACCCTTAATCACGTAAGGTATTACTTGGACGACCCAGTGCACTTGCTGGTCATGTGTGCGAAATTGTAAGAGAGTAACAATTTTGTGCACCAAGATTATTTTGTTGCTTAGATTAGGAAAAATCTTTCTTTTTTTTGGTTTAGAGTCTTTTATTATTTATCCCTTGTTAAAATACTTTAAACTTATAGCTCAGTTATTTAGAACGTGGTGTTTATGTTCATGATAATTGGCTATCATATTTTTAAAACCTTTTTCAAAAATAATCTTTCTTAAAATTTTTGAAAGTCCCATAACTCATTTGGCTAGAGCGTTAATCTGTGTTCTTGGTAATTGGGTTAGAGTCTTTTATATTCTTTTCAAAACCTTCTTTTTCATAAATAATATTTTCTCTATTAAATTTTGTGCCAAACTTAAAGTTTGGTGTTTTCTTGTTGATTTCCCTTTGGTTTTCGAAAATTTTGGTTTGGTTTTCTAAAAATTTTAAGTTTGGTGTTCTTTCTTCATGTTCTTGTGTTCTTGTGAGTCTTCAAAGTGTTCTTGAGTTTTCCTTGTGTCTTGATCTTAAAATTTTTAAGTTTGGTGTTCCTTGGTGTTTTCCCTCCAAATTTTTCGAAAACAAGGAGCATTAGATCTAAAAATTTTAAATCTTGTACTATCTTATTGTTTTTCTCTCTCCTCACTAAATTCAAAAAAATATCTTTTCAAAATATCTCTTCTAACTTCCTAACTTCTTATCTTTTCAAAATTTGTTTCAACAAACTAACTAACTTTTTGTTTGTTTCTTAACTTTTTCAAAACTACCTAACTAACTCTCTCTCTCTAATTTTCGAAAATATCTTCCCTCTTTTTCAAAAATTTCCTTTTTTTTTAACTAATTATTTTTAAATTTTTTTTTTTACGAAAAAAAATATTTTAATTCAAAATTCAAATTCTTTTTAGTTATTTTATTTTATTTAAGTATTTACCTCTTATAAAATAAAATAAATAAAAAGATAAATCAGTCCAAGTTATATCCATATATCCATCATGGACATAAGTGGAGATGAACAGTCCAGGAGGACTCTGGGGTCATATTCTAACCCCTCTACTGCTTCATATGGAAGTAGCATCTGCATACCCTCCATTGGAGTCAGTAGCTTCGAGTTGAATCCTCAGCACATTATCATGGTACAGCAAAGTTGCCAATATTCCGGTCTTCCATAGGAAGAACCTACAGAGTTTCTGGCAAAATTTTTACAAATTGCTGACACAGTACATGATAAGAAAATAGATCAGGATGTCTACAGACTATTACTGTTTCTATTTGTTGTAAAAGATCAAGCTAGGAGGTGGTTAAATAACCAACCTAAGGCCAGCAGAAGGACATGGAAACAGCTGACAGAAAAATTCCTGAATCAATACTTTCCCCCAAAACGGATGACACAGCTAAGGCTGGACATCCAAGGCTTTAAACAAGGAGATAATGAATCTCTTTATGATGCCTGGGAGAGATACAGAGAGATGCTACGAAAATGCCCCTCTGAAATGTTTTCAGAGTGGGTTCAGTTAGACATCTTCTACTATGGGCTTGCAGAAGGAGCTCAGATGTCTCTAGATTACTCAGTTGGTGGATCTATCCATATGAGAAAGACAATTGAAGAGGCTCAAGCAAATAGTAGAAGAATGCCAAGCAGTTCAATTAAGAAGTGGAAAAACATTAAATACCCCACCTCAAGGCATCAAAAATTCAAGAAATGAGCGACCCACCAAAGATTCCCCTGAGGACAGTAAGAGCCCAGGGAAAAATAATTCTGGCCCTAAAACGCCAGAAAATGGGTGGAAGGCTGGCGCTGAACGCCCAGACCATGCCCAAAACTGGCGTTCAGCGCCAGAAACAAGGCAGGATTGGCGTTCAACGCCAGAAATGGGCAAGAATTTGGCGTTGAATGCCCAAATGGGGCAGAATCCAGCGCTGAACGCCCAAAATGGGCACATTTCTGGCGTTCAGGCGCCAGGAACAGACAGTGAGCTGACGTCTAACGTCACTCCAGCTTCTGACTCTGGCACTCAATTGCCAATGAGGGATCAGACACACACAAGTGCTGATAACAACCCCTCTAAAAAGGCTTCTTTAACCACTAAGGTTGAGGATTATAAAGCCAAGATACCTTATCCTCAAAAACTCCGGAAAGAGGAGCAGGATAAGCAATTTGCTCGCTTTGCAGATTATCTAAGGACTCTTGAAATAAAGATTCCATTTGCAGAGGCACTTGAGCAAATACCTTCTTATGCCAAGTTCATGAAAGAGATCTTGAGTCATAAAAAGGAGTGGAGAGAAACAGAAAGAGTTCTCCTCACTGAAGAATGCAGTGCAGTCATTCTGAAAAGCTTTCCTGAAAAGCTTAAAGACCCTGGGAGTTTTCTGATACCATGCATATTAGAAGGTGATTGCACCAAGACAGCTTTATGCGATCTTGGGGCAAGCATCAACCTGATACCTGCATCCACTATCAGGAAGCTTGGCTTAACTGAAGAAGTTAAACCAACCCGGATATGTCTCCAACTTGCTGATGGTTCCACTAAATACCCATCAGGCGTGATTGAGGACATGATTGTCAGAGTTGGGCCATTCGCCTTTCCCACTGACTTTGTTGTGCTGGAAATGGAGGAGCACAAGAGTGCCACTCTCATTCTAGGAAGACCCTTCCTAGCGACTGGACGATCCCTTATTGACGTCCAACAGGGGGAAATAACCCTGAGAGTCAACGATGACGAGTTCAAGTTGAACGCTGTCAAAGCCATGTAGCATCCAGACACATCAACAGACTGCATGAAAGTTGACCTTATTGACTCTTTGGTCGAAGAGATCAACATGGCTGAGAGTCTCGAATCAGAGTTGGAAGACATCTTTAAAGATGTTCAGCCTGATTTGGACGATTCAGGGGACATGAAAGAGCCTCTGAAGTTTCTTCTAAAAGAGGAAAAACCTCCTAAACCAGAGCTCAAGCCACTGCCACCATCCTTGAAATATGCATTTCTAGGAGAAGGTGACACCTTTCCAGTGATCATAAGCTCTGCTTTAAATTCACAGGAAGAGGAAGCACTTATTCAAGTGCTAAGGACACACAAGACAGCTCTTGGGTGGTCCATAGGTGACCTTAAGGGCATAAGCCCAGCTAGATGCATGCACAAAATCCTATTGGAGGATAATGCCAAACCAGTGGTTCAACCACAGAGGTGGCTAAATCCAGCCATGAAGGAAGTGGTACAGAAAGAGGTCACCAAATTACCAGAGGCTGGGATTATTTATCCCATTTCTGATAGCCCCTGGGTGAGCCCTGTTCAAGTCGTCCCAAAAAAGGGAGGCATGACAGTAATTCATAATGAAAAAAATGAACTGGTTCCTACAAGAACAGTTACAGGGTGGCGCATGTGTATTGACTACAGAAGGCTCAATACAGCCACCAGAAAGGATCATTTTCCTTTACCATTCATAGACCAGATGCTAGAGAGACTAGCAGGTCATGATTATTACTGCTTTCTGGATGGCTACTCAGGCTATAACCAGATTGCAGTAGATCCCCAAGATCAAGAGAAAACAGCATTCACATGTCCATCTGGAGTGTTTGCTTATAGAAGGATGCCCTTTGGGCTATGCAATGCACCTGCAACCTTCCAGAGATGCATGCTCTCTATTTTCTCTGATATGGTGGAAAAATTTCTGGAAGTCTTCATGGATGACTTCTCAGTATATGGAGACTCATTCAGCTCCTGTCTTGATCACCTAAAACTTGTTCTGAAAAGATGCCAAGAAACCAACCTAGTTTTAAACTGGGAAAAGTGTCACTTCATGGTGACTGAAGGAATTGTTCTTGGGCATAAAATCTCAAACAAGGGAATAGAGGTGGATCAAGCAAAAATAGAGGTAATTGAAAAATTACCACCACCTGCCAATGTTAAGGCAATCAGAAGCTTTCTGGGGCATGCAGGATTCTATAGGAGGTTTATAAAGGATTTTTCAAAAATCGCAAAACCTCTAAGCAATCTGCTAGCTGCTGACACGCCATTTATGTTTGACACAGAGTGCCTGCAGGCGTATGAAACGCTAAAAGCTAAGCTGGTCACAGCACCAGTCATTTCTGCACCAGACTGGACATTACCATTTGAGCTAATGTGTGATGCCAGTGATCATGCCATTGGTGCAGTATTGGGACAGAGGCATGACAAGCTTCTGCATGTCATTTATTATGCCAGTCGCGTTTTAAATGATGACCAGAAAAATTACACAACCACAGAAAAGGAATTACTTGCAGTGGTTTACGCCATTGACAAGTTCAGATCCTACTTAGTAGGATCAAAGGTGATTGTGTACACTGACCATGCTGCTCTTAAGTATCTACTCACAAAGCAGGATTCAAAACCCAGGCTCATCAGATGGGTATTGCTTCTGCAAGAGTTTGATATAGAAATAAGAGACAGAAAAGGGACAGAGAACCAAGTAGCTGATCATCTGTCCCGGATAGAGCCAGTGGAAGGGACGTCCCTCCCCTTCCTTGAGATCTCTGAGACGTTCCCTGATGAGCATCTATTTGCCATTCAGGAAGCACCATGGTTTGCCGATATTGCAAACTATAAAGCTGCAAGGTTCATACCCAAGGAGTACAATAGAATACAAAAAAAGAAACTAATTACTGATGCAAAGTACTACTTGTGGGATGAGCCCTATCTCTTTAAGAGATGTGCAGACGGAATTATCCGTAGGTGTGTCCCCAGAGAGGAAGCACAGAGAATCCTATGGCATTGCCATGGATCTCAATATGGAGGCCATTTCGGAGGTGAGCGAACAGCCACCAAGGTCCTCCAATGTGGCTTCTATTGGCCCACACTCTATAAAGATTCCCGAGAGTTTGTACGTAATTGTGACAGTTGCCAAAGAGCTGGTAATCTGCCTCATGGTTACGCCATGCCTCAACAAGGAATCTTGGAAATAGAGTTGTTTGATGTATGGGGAATTGACTTCATGGGACCTTTCCCACCATCATACTCAAACACTTATATTCTGGTGGCAGTTGACTATGTATCAAAATGGGTTGAGGCTATTGCCACACCCACCAATGATACTAAAACAGTGCTGAAGTTCCTCCAGAAACATATCTTTAGCAGGTTTGGTGTCCCTAGAGTGTTAATCAGTGATGGGGGCACTCACTTCTGCAATAAACAGCTTTACTCTGCCATGGTTCGGTATGGAATTCGCCACAAAGTGGCCACTCCATATCATCCACAAACTAACGGGCAAGCTGAAGTCTCTAACAGAGAATTAAAGAGAATCCTAGAACGGACAGTAAATACCCGTAGAAAGGATTGGGCAAGGAGCTTGGATGATGCTCTGTGGGCTTACAGAACAGCATTCAAGACCCCTATAGGGACCTCTCCATACCAACTCGTGTATGGTAAGGCATGCCACTTGCCCGTGGAACTGGAACATAAGGCCTACTGGGCAACCAGATTCCTAAACTTAGATGCCAAATTAGCAGGAGAAAAACGATTGCTCCAGCTAAATGAGCTAGAGGAATTCAGATTCACAGCTTTCGAAAATGCCAAGCTTTATAAAGAAAAATAAAAAAAATGGCACGACAGAAAGCTGTCATCTAGAATCTTTGAACCAGGACAGAAGGTCCTGTTGTTTAACTCTAGACTCAGGCTATTCCCCGGGAAACTGAAATCCCGGTGGAGGGGACCATACGTGATTACAAGTGTGTCACCATATGGTTACGTGGAGCTTCAAGATATTGATTCTGATAAGAAGTTCATTGTCAATGGACAAAGAATCAAGCATTATCTTGAAGGCAACATTGAGCAAGAATGCTCAAGGCTGAAGCTAGATTAAAAGCTCAGCAAGGTCCAGCTAAAGACAATAAAGAAGCGCTTTCTAGGAGGCAACCCAGCCATGGGGCATTAATCCTCTAAGCATTTTGCCCTATTTTTCTTTTTTATTTGTTTATATAAAGTTTACTGACACTAAGGTAAAGGATCAATTGCATAAGTTTACAGGGTTACAGAAGGAATTTGCACACAAAACAGAGATTGGAAGCTCAATGGCAAGAAAACGCCAGTAAAGGGGCATTTTGGGCGTTCAGCGCCCAAAATGGGCATCCACTGGGCGCTGAACGCCAGTAATGGCAGCAATTGGGCGTTCAACGCCAGAAATGGCCACCCACTGGGCGTTGAACGCCAGGAATGGCAGCAACTGGGAGCTGAACGCCCAGGAGATCAGCATTTGGGCGCTGAACGCCCAAAACAGGCAGTGTTTGGGCGTTCAAACGCCAGGAAGACAGGGAGGAGCCAAATCCAGTAATCCCACACGTATTTCCATTTTAATTTCAAATTTTATGCTTCAATGCATGATTTTTACATGAACATATCAAGAACCCTGATTTCTAAAATCCTTAATTTCTAAAAATCCATCTTTCCAAATTCAATCTAACTCTTTTCAAAATCTTTTCTGAAAACAAATCTATCTTTTTCACTCAAAAATCTTTTCAACTAATCCATATCTTTCTCAAATATCCATACTATCTTTTTCAAAATTCAGAGTTATCTTTTTCAAAAATCTATCATATCTTTTCAAATTAAACTCTATCTTCTATCTTATCTTTTTCAACTCAATCTTTTTATCTTATCTCTTCCAATTTTTCGAAAACCCACCCCCCACCCCTTTAAATTGGGTTCGGCCTCCCCCCTCCTTCATCAACAAGTGCTACTCAATCTCCTTCTATCCCTCTCCTTTCTTTTCTTTTGCTTGAGGACAAGCAAACCTCTAAGTTTGGTGTGTTTATCCGAGATCACTACTAAGATTATGGCTCTCAAAGGAAAACAATCCACTCCAAGAGGCAAGAAAGAGAGCGTTCCAAAATCACTTTGGAATCAAGGGAAGTTCTTATCTAAAGAACGTTCAGACCATTATCTTAAAGTAATGGGTCTGAGATCAGTGATCCCGGAAGTGAGATTCGATCTGAAAGAAGATGAATATCCGGAGATCCAGGAGCAAATTCGAACCAGGAACTGGGAAGTCTTAGCTAATCCTGAAACGAAAGTAGGAAGGAACATGGTCCAGGAGTTCTATGCTAATATGTGGCAGACTGACAAGCAAAGATTATCTGGAACAGCCTGCTACGAATTTCGGACCATGGTCAGGGGAAAGATTGTCCATACCACCCCTGACAAGATCAGAGAGATATTAAAGCTACCTCAGCTAAAGGATGATCCAGACTCCTTCAACAGGAGGATGATGAGAGTAGACATTGGCCTGGATAAGATTCTAGAGGACATATGTATCCCTGGAGCCAGGTGGACCACCAACACAAAGGGCGTCCCAAATCAACTCAAGAGAGAGGATCTCAAACCAGTTGCCAGAGGATGGCTGGACTTCATTGGGCATTCTCTGTTGCCTACTAGCAACCGTTCTGAAGTCACAGTTAAAAGAGCAGTGATGATTCATTGCATCATGATGGGAAAGGAAGTGGAGGTTCATCAGCTGATTTCAACTGAGCTCTATAAGATTGCTAACAAAAATTCAAAAGAGGCCAGGTTGGCTTATCCAAGCGTGATTTCTCTGCTCTGCAAGGACGCTGGAGTCAAGATGGGAATAACTGAATATATCCTAATTGAAAAGTCAATCACCAAAGCATCAATGGAGAGACAACAAGCACAGGAGGATCTTATCAAGAAGAGAGCACAGGAATTCCTCCCAGAGATTCCTCAAGCAGAATATTGGGAATATCTTGAGACGTCTGTCACCAAGATACAGGAAGCTATGGAGCAAATAATAAAACAACAGAAGGAACACAGTCAAATGCTGACCCATATGTTTAAAGAACAAGAGGAGCATGGACGTGACTTAAGGGAACTGAAGCGCCAAAAGTCTTCTGTAATACCAAGCCTCCCAAGGATCAGAGGAACCCCCATACCCCCAGAATAAAGGTTGTTAATTTCCAATTTCTGCCTTAACTCTGTGACAGTGTCCTTATAAAAAGTCTACCTTAGAAGTCATATAATAGTAATTAGTATCTATTTGATTTTATCTCCAATTAAGCTATAGTTTATTTTTCTCATCATCATTAAACATGAATAAAATAGTAGATCTTTTGAATAAGAAGCAATAAAATTTCGAGTTTAATAAAAGAAATTCTAATTGGTTAAATGTGGTGGCAATGCTTTCTTTCTTCTGAATGAATGCTTGAACACTGCATATATCTTTTGAATTTGTTGTTTAAGACTGTTAAATATGTTGGCTCTTGAAAGAATGATGAACATGAGACATGTTATTGATAATCTGAAAATCATAAAAATGATTCTTGAAGCAAGAAAAAGCAGCAAAGAACAAAGCTTGCAGAAAAAAAAAAAAGCAAGCAGAAAAAGCCAAAAGCTCTTAAAACCAAAAGGCAAGGGCAAATAAAAAGGATCCCAAGGCTTTGAGCATCAGTGGATAGGAGGGCCTAAAGGAATAAAATCCTGGTCTAAGCGGCTAAACCAAGCTGTCCCTAACCATGTGCTTGTGGCGTGCAGGTGTCAAGTGAAAACTTGAGACTGAGCGGTTAAAGTCAAGGTCCAAAGCAAAAAGAAGAGTGTGCTTAAGAACTCTGGACACCTCTAATTGGGGACTTTAGCAAAGCTGAGTCACAATCTGAAAAGGTTCACCCAGTTATGTGTCTGTGGCATTTATGTATCCGGTAGTAATATTGGAAAACAAAGTGCTTAGGGCCACGGCCAAGACTCATAAAGAAGCTGTGTTCAAGAATCATCACACTGAACTAAGAGAATCAATAACACTATCTGAATTCTGAGTTCCTATAGATGCCAATCACTCTGAGCTTCAATGGATAAAGTGAGATGCCAAAACTGTTCAGAAGCAAAAAGCTACTAGTCCCGCTCATCTAATTAGGATCTGAGCTTCAATCAAAAACTCTGAGATATTATTGCTTCTCAACCTATTAGTCTTCTATTTTATTTGTCTAGTTGCTTGAGGACAAGCAACAGTTTAAGTTTGGTGTTGTGATGAGCGGATATTTTATACGCTTTTTGGGGATAATTTCATATAGTTTAGAGTATGTTTTAGTTAGTTTTTAGTCTATTTCTAGTAGTTTTTAGGAAAAATTCATATTTCTGGACTTTACTATGAGTTGTGTGTTTTTCTGTAATTTCAGGTATTTTTCTGGCTGAAATTGAAGGAGCTGAGCAAAAATCTGATTCAGGCTGAAAAAGGACTGCTGATGTTGTTGGATTCTGACCTCCCTGCACTCAAAGTGGATTTTCTGGAGCTACAGAACTCGAAATGGCGTGCTTCCAATTGCGTTGGAAAGTAGACATCCAGGGATTTCCAGCAATGTATAATAGTCCATACTTTGCACAAGAATAGTCGACGTAAACTGGCATTCAACGCCAGTCCTCTGCCCAATTCTGGCGTCCAGTGCCAGAAAAGGATCAAAAACTGGAGTTGAACGCCCAAACTGACACAAAAACTGGCGTTCAACTCCACAAATGGCCTCTGCACGTGAATTACTTAAAGTCTCAGCCTCAGCACACACCAAGTGGGCCCCAGCACACCAAGTGGGCCCCAGAAGTGGATCTCTGCATCATCCATCATAGTCCACTCATATTTTGTAACCCTAGGCTACTGGTTTAGTATTTAAACAACTTTTAGAGACTTATTTTGCATCTCATGACATTTCAGATTTAAACTTTGTATTCTCTGACGGCATGAGTCTCTAAACCCCATTGTTGGGGGTGAGGAGCTCTGCTGTGTCTCGATGAATTAATGCAAGTATTTCTGTTTTCCATTCAAACACGCTTGTTTCTATCTAAGATGTTCATTCGCGATTAACTGTGATGAAGGTGATGATCTGTGACATTCATCACCTTCCTCAAACCATGAACGTGTGCCTGACAACCACCTCCGTTCTATATACGATTGAATGAGTATCTCTTAGATTCTTTAATCAGAATCTCCGTGGTATAAGCTAGAACTGATGGCAGCATTCATGAGAATCCGGAAAGTCTAAACCTTGTCTGTGGTATTCCGAGTAGGATTCAAGGATTGAATGACTGTGACGAGCTTCAAACTCCTGAAGGCTGGGCGTTAGTGACAGATGCAAAAGGATAGTAAATCCTATTCCAACCGGATCGAGAACCAACCGGTGATTAGCCGTGCTGTGACAGAGCACGTGAGCGTAGTTTTCACTGGAAGGATGGAGGGTAGCCATTGACAACGGTGATCCACCAACACATAGCTTGCCATAGGGGGACGTGCGTGCGTGAACAAGAAGACAGAGGAAAGCAGAGATTCAGAAGACAAAGCATCTCCAAAACTCCAACATATTCTCCATTACTGCACAACAAGTAACTTTTAATTTATGCTCTACTGGTTACTCACAATTCAATTGATAAACATAATTGACTTCCTGACTAAGATTTACAAGATAACCATAGATTGCTTCAAACCAAAAATCTTCGTGGGATTCGACCCTTACTCACGTAAGGTATTACTTGGACGACCCAGTGCACTTGCTGGTCATGTGTGCGAAATTGTAAGAGAGTAACAATTTTGTGCACCAATAGGCTCTTGAGCAGGTAAGCCATGAAACTTGGGCATTAAGTTGATTAGTGCAGTCTTCAGTTCAAAATCTGCAGCCAGAGTTGGATGATGCACTTGATACGGCTGCATTGTAAAATTTGGGGCTCCAGCTTCCTGGAGAGTAATCCTCCTAGGTTTTGCCATGTTATCTGCACGTGAATCAACTGAATCAGTAGTAAAGGAGCTTGTTTCACTCTCGGATGGCGGTTCAGATTCGCCCTCAGATGAGACTGGTGAATCGATAACAATCACTTCACCACCCTCAGAGGCTAACCGACGTTGAGCTCGCCTAATACATGAAATAGTTCTTTCAATTTCAGGATCAAACGTGACTAAGCTCGGATCAGGCAGTGAACGCGTCATTCAAGGAAAGAAACATATAACTCATGGTAAAAATAAAATAAAATATGCAAATAAAATAAAAATATGCACACTAATTAATAATTTAGCACACAATTGTAAATCCCTGGCAACGGCGCCAAAAACTGGTGCGTGGCAGAAGTTAGACCAATTAAGAGATTTTTAATAAGAGAACAGCGTTGCAAGTATAGCTCTTAACCAGCTAAAATCTGCCTCACCAATTTAAAAAGGGTGTCACAAAATTTAGAATAAAAATACTGGGAGTATGAATCCCAGGTCGTCTCCCAACGAGTTGTAGGAATGGGTGCTATTTTATTAAGTAGGAATTTTTCGAGAGTTTTGAGAGTTGAATAATGAGCAATTAAATAATTGTAAATTTAAGCAATAAAAATAAACTAAGAATAATTATTGATATTATAAATAAAAAGCCTTGACTGGGGAAATGATTAATTGGAAGTTCTATCTTTGTTGGAATCTCTTAAGTGCAGTATTAAAAAGGTTGTTGTTTTCACTTAGTTAACCCTTACTAAATAAAGGAAATTCAAGTGATTAAGCTAACCCTTATTCGCAAATCCTAGTCCTCTCCCTTAGGAAGGTCTAGGGTTAGTAAATATAGAACTAGCCAACAACGTCCAGATTAATCAACACTTAAGCCTTCCAACTCAAGTGTCTCCTTTTAAACAACCCCCATGTCAAGTATTGGATCTACTCCATTGACATGGATATAATACTCAGAAAAATATAAGAAGACATAATAAATTAATTAAAATAAAATAGAGACTGAATTAATTAAAAATAAAAGTAATCCTCTTTATCAACAATCCATGAATGTAATCCAATTAGAACTCTAAATAAAATAAATAAGGATATGGAAGAATAAGGGACAAAGTAAACAAACTAGAATGATGTCTTCAACGGAGGTAATGACTTCTTCAATATCTAAAAGCATAAGCTAATTAACTATGAATGTAAAGAGAACCTAGAGGGGAAGTAATCCTCTCTAAATTCAGATCTAAAAACCTAAAAACTATCCTAATGAGAATATGTGAATGTGTATTAATGTGTATCTAATCTGTTGTTGAGTCTCTGCGTGTTTCCTAGCTTTATTCTGTGTTTCTGGGCTGAAAACTGGGTCAAAACGCGGCCCGAAATCACCCCAGCATTTTCTGTTAATTATGCAGATCGCGCAGGTCACGCGTACGCGTCGTCCACGCATTCGCGTCATTCAGCGATTTCCTTGTCACGCGTACGCGTCGTCCACGCGTTCGCGTCATTCGTGCAGACTCCAATCCACGCATTTGCATCAGGCACCCGTTCGCGTGACTGCGATTTTCTCAATTCCGTGCGCTCGCGTAAGCCATGCGCGCACGTCAGTGTTCGCGGGTCATCTCCTTAGTTTCTTGTGTTCCTTCCATTTTTTTCAAGCTTCCTCTCTATTCTCTATGCCATTCCTGCCCTATAAAGCCTGAAACACTTAACACACGGATCACGGCATCGAATGGTATAAAGGAGAATTAAAATATACTAATTAAAGATTTCTAGGAAGCAAGTTTTCAACCATAAACAATACTTGGAAGGAAAATGTAAAATCATGCGATTAGTATGAATAAGTGGGTGAAGACTTGATGAAACCACTCAATTAAACACAAGATAAACCATAAAATAGTGGTTTATCAGTCTCTAATCCACGGACCGAGTCCGGAGGATTAGAACCTTTGTGGTATAGGCTAGAACTAATTCGCAACATTCTTGAGATCCGAAAAGTCTAAACCTTGTCTGTGGTATTCTGAGTAGGATCTAGGAAGGGATGACTGTGACGAGCTTTAAACTCGCGAATGTTGGGCGCAGTGACAGTGTGCAAAAGGATAGAGATATCCTATTTCGACGCTAGTGAGAATCGACAGATGATTAGCCATGCGGTAGCTGTACTTGGTATTTTTCATCCGGGACGAGAAATCCGATAGTTGATTAGCCGTGCAGAAACCGTACCTGGTATTTTTTATCCGAGAGGATCATACAGCTTGCCATGGAAGGGAGCACGCATGATTGGAAGAAGACAATGGGAAAGCAGACGTTCAGAAGCAACAAAGCATCTCCAAACGCTTATCTGAAACTCCCACCAATGAATTACATAAGTATCTTATTTTATTTTATGTTTTATTTATCTTTTACTTATAAAAACTCATAACCATTTGAATTTTCGCCTGACTAAGATTTACAAGATGACCATAGCTTGCTTCAAGCCGACAATCTCCGTGGGATTGACCCTTACTCACGTAAGGTATTACTTGGACGACCCAGTGCCCTTGCTTGTTAGTTGTGCGGACTTGTGAAAAGTGTGATCATAATTTCGTGCCCCAAATACCTAAGACCAGATTTATCAAATGATGATTTTATTTTTAAGATGATGCTGTGAATTTTGCAAGTGATTTTTTCAAAAGTTGCATCATTTTTGTTACATACCCTAAACCTGATTTTCCAAACAACGGTCTTTGATTAGCAAGTAATTTGTCCAAGTTGCTTGAACTATGTACAAATTTTGCTAAATCATTATTCAACCTTTTTATCATTTCATTTAATCTTTTATTTTTCGCAACAAGTTCTTGAGAAGGATTAAAAATGTGCTTTCCATTGAACTTTTCAATTTCAAATTTCAATCATTTATTTTCTTCAATGAAATCAAAAGCACATTTGGTCTTTTTTACATTTTCGTTCAAAAACTCATTTTCAGCATTCAAAACTTCATTTTCAGATTTACATTTGTTGTATTTATTCAGCAATGTTTCAGAAATGTGAGTGAGATCATCAATAGTCACATGCAAATCATCAAGAGATAAGTTATAGTAATTTACCTCTTCTTGTTGATATTCATCAGTCATGAAACAAATTTGTGCTCTATCTTCGAAGTCTTCTTCCTCATCTGAGTCAATCTTGAGATCCTCCCAACAAGCCATAAGTCCTTTCCTTTTTGGTTCCTTTGAGTTTCATCATCCTTCTAAGTTTCCTAGCAAAACATACAAAGCTGTAATCTTATAAACAGTCATTGGATTCATCATCCAATGATTCAGTGCAAGATTTAAGAGCCATTTCTTTCTTTTTTTTTGTATCATCATTTTTTTTATTTCATATGCTAGTAACTTTTCTCTCAACTCATTACAGGTCATTTGACTTTTCCATCTCTTGTCAAGCTTCTCAAGATTTTTTTCACTAGCATAAGTTCGGAATGAGTAATCCCCATAGCATCCAAGCTATTAATGATGATAAAGAATCTCTCGAACATGTCATCAATTGATTCTCCTTCTTTCATAGAGAACATCTCATATTCTTTGCTCAGCATGTCACTTCTGGTTTCTTTTGTGTGGTGCCCTCATGTGTGACTTGGAGCTTATCCCATATTTCCTCTGCTATTTTGCATCTTGAAACCTTCAGGTATTCCTTAAAGCTGGTTGCACAGTTCAGCATGTTGACAACCTTGACATTTAGTTTCACATCCTTTTCCTTTTTCTTTCATCTTCATTCCCTTCTGTTCAATAGTTGTAATTTTTCCATTGAAGAATGGAGGTCTGTTGTTGGACTGTCTTTCTGTTAGAGTATAAGCCACTGTGTTGAAATCCATGTTGTCTGCCATCAGGATCTTTCTTCCAAGCTGTGAAGCTTGATCTCTTTGAGACCAAGCTCTGATACCAATTGATGGTAATCAGTGGCTAAGAAAATGGGGTTGAATCTTAGCCCCTTTTTTGCAGAATATTAATTTCTGAAACTTCATGAGATATTTCTATTTTTGTCTCATGCCGAGTTGAGAGACAATTTAGTTTTTATCTCCAGATCACCAGAAACTGAGAAAGGAGAAGGGAAGAAGAAGTAACACCAGATATATCCTAGTTTAGCTACTTGGTGCAATGTAGCCTACATCTAGAAGGGGAACCTTCCAAGGTTGAAACCAGTTCAACCAAGCAACTTCTTCCCCAACCAAAAATAGCAGCAGTTTGGACAAAGAGAAGAGAGAGGGAAAGCCGAAAACCAACATGCATGTACCTCTCTCAACTCTTTTCATCAAGCTCCTTCCATCTGAGCCCTTGATCTTGTCTTTAGCTCCGAGAAAGGATTCAGACCCTTGATGATCCTCTGACCTAGGACAGCTTCTTGCCTTCCATTTTTTCTTCTTCCTACTTGAGACTTTAGAAGCTATCTTCTTTCTTTGATGAACAAAAATGGAAAAGAACTTTTTCAACTTAGATTTGCTTCTTCACCGAGGCAGATTATTTCTTTTCTTAGCAAATAAGATCTTGAAGCCTTTCTTCAAATCATGCCTTCCATGGCAAGAATCTTGCTTTTGTTTTCTTTAGATCTTCACCTCTTAAAAAGATCTTCAATAACCTTTTCTACTTCATAGCCTTTTTCTTCATATGCTTCTGATAACTTCTTCTATTTGCTTCTATCTTCTTCTGATGGATGTGACTAAAAGTAAGAGTGAGGAAAGAGAAGACTAATGAGCGGATTTTTGCTAGTAAAAAATTCACAAATAAATTCTTGTTGCAAGTATAGTTTCTAAACCAACAAACAATCCTTTCATGCAAAAATTTGGTTGTCACAAGTAACAAACCCCTATAAAAATAATAACCGAAGTATTCAAACCTCGGGTCGTCTCTCAAGGAATTGCAGGAAAGTGTACTTATAATTGGTTATGAGATTATATCTTTTTGGGGTTTTGAATAAGGAACAAGAAAAGTAAATTGCAAGAATTAAACTAATAGCTAATAAAGCTCTTGGCAAGGTATGAGAATTAGAAGTCCTATCCTAGTTATCCTTATCAATTGTGACATCAATTGTCCATTGCTCCCACTTAGTAAACCTCTAACTATGAAGGAAAGTCAAGTGGATGAATCAATTTGATTCCTCAAGTCCTAGTCAACTCCTAAGGAAAGACTAGCTTTAGAGGGATCCAAATTAACTAGCAACTTTCAATTATCAATCAGCAAAGGAGTTTGATAATTTAAGAGTCTCCAATTACTCAACCATAGCCAAGAGGAGGAAAATCTACTCTAAAATCTAGCCAAGCATTTTGTCAAACACTTAGAAGGCATAACATAAAAACATAGAAATTAATAAGAGACAATAAAACCTAAGCAACCAATTGCAAGGAATCAATAACAACAAATGAGAAAAGAAGTAATAAACATGAAATCCCTCAAATTGCATTAAATAAAAAATCAAATCTAACATGAGAATTCATAAACTAAAGTGGCAACATAAAATAATCAATAAGGAAAATAGATAAATTAGAATGCTAAGACAAATAAAAATAGAAAAGAAACTAAATCAAACTAAGATAGAAATTTGAAATTGAGAAGAATTAAAGCTAAAAACCCTAAAACCTAGAGAGAGGAGAGAGCCTCTCTCTCTATAGAAAACTACATCTAAAACCTAAAATTATGTGAATGAAAGTTGTATGAATGATTGAATGTGATTCCCCCACTCTGCAGCCTCTAATATGTGTTTTTCGGGCTTGAAACTAGGCCAAAAATAGCCCAAAAATTGCCCCCAGCGATTTCTGATACGTCCAGCACGTGGCTCTGTCACGCGTACGCGTCGCCCACGCGTACGTGTCGATGAACTTTTGCAAGGTCACGCGTATGCGTTCCCCACGCATGCGCGTTGCCTAACTGCATGGCAAATTGCATATCATTTTGAAGCCTCGGATGTTAGCTTTCCAATGCAACTAGAACCGCCTCATTTAGACCTCTGTAGCTCAAGTTATGATCGATTTAGTATGAAGAGGTCAGGCTTGACAGCTTAGCAATTCCTTCAATTTCTTGTATTCCTTCCACTTTTGCATGCTTCCTTTCCATCCTCTAAGCCATTCCTATCCTATAAATCCTGAAATTACTTAACACACATATCAAAGCATCGAATGGTAATAAGAGAGGATTAAAGTTAGCAAATTTAAGGCCAAAGAAGCATGTTTTCAATCATAGCACAAAATTAGGAAGGAAAATGTAAAACATGCGAATTCAATGAATAAGTGTGAGAATAGTGGATAAAATCCACTCAATTTAGCACAAGATAAACCATAAAATAGTGGTTTATCAATCTCCCCACACTTAAACATTAGCATGTCCTCATGCTAAGCTCAAGAGAAGCTATAAAGGAGTGAAGAGGAATGGTAAAACTTATGAAATGCAACCTATCTATATGAATGCAACCAAATGCAAAAATACTTCTACCTACTTGGTTAAAAGTAAACAAATTCTCCAAGTTAAACATAAATCAGATTCCACTAATTCAAATCATACAATAAAAGACAAGTAAACTTATAGGAAGATAGCTTATGAAAGCAGGGAACATAGAATCTAGCATTGAACCCTCACTGGAAGTGTATATGCACTCTAATTGCTCAAGTGTCTAGGGTCAATCCACTCTACTCTTCTCTAGTCATGCTCTCTAAAACTTTGTTCTACATCTAACCAATCAACAAATATTTAATGTACAAATGCAAACATCATGGGGGCTTTTTAAGGTTGTAATGGGGCTAAAGTAAGGGTGAGGATACATGTATGGCCAAGTGAGTTATACTTTGAACCTTTTACTAACTTAAATTCTCACCTAACACACACACATACTCTATATAAATCCAAAATCATGCCTAGCTACCCAAAATCTCACTTTTGTATATTTCACATACTCATGCATCAATTTTTTAATTCCATCACATGTGCATTGATTTTTTTATTGAACTTAGAATTGGGGTGATTATCCCCTATTCATTTATTTCTTTTCTTTTCTCTTTTTTTTCTCTATTTTTTTCATAAATGAAAACATAATATATCACTGCATATGGTTTTTTTGATTTCTCATGAGTAAGCACCCAAATTCATAATATTTTTGTCAATAAAACACAACACATTCTCATTATCCCAAGTTCCCAATTCCCCACACTTAGTTGACACACAATCTCTATCTTAAGCTAACCAAAGATTCAAATGGGGTAATTAATTGTTTTTCTGATTAAGGCTAGTGATGTGGTAAAATATAGAACGAATGGGGATTAAAAGGCTCAAAGTGGCAAACAAAGGTAAATAAAATGGTAGGCTATTTGGGGTAAGTAAGCTAATAACAAATGATGGCCTCAATCATATGTATGAGTGAATATACACTAAACAATGGATATATAAAATGGAACAAATCATAGATTTCAATCATAGAGAAGAAAACACACAAGAATAAAACTTATGGTTAAATAATGTAACCATATAATTAAGCTCAAAATCTCACAGGTTGTGTGTTCTTAGCTCAAAAACCATGTTCCAAATTAAAATCTTCAAACAAAGTTTAACACAAATTTTTAATTTAAATTAGTGAAATACTATAAAAAGGGTTTTAAAAAGGAACTTATCACTCCAACCAAGTAGTGGTAAAATATGCACAAAATCAATCAAACATGCAAATGCAACAATGAACTACAAAGAAAATTAAACATTGGTGTTGAAAAGAAGGTAACTAACCCACGAAAGTCGGTATCGATCTCCCCACACTTAAAGATTGCACCGTCCTCGGTGCATGCTAAGATGTGCAAGTGGACGGGTGGCTCCAACTGACGCTTTTTCCAATGAATGTACGTAGGAACTTGTTTGTCACCCCATGTAAAAGTTTTCCGTTTTCCTTCTTGATGGCCATCCTGAAATAAGAGAAAAGGGAAGAAAAGTAACCCAAAAATAAAGATAGAAAACAAATAAAATATGGTTGGGTTAATGCCAAATAATGAGGGTCTCAATTACATGGTAGCTACAACAGGCAAGTGAGAAGATAGTAGAAGTAGATGGCATATCAATAGTGAAAGAATTGCAACAATGGGGGAGAGAGAGTGGGTAATGAAAGATAGTGTAAGTGCATAGCAATGCAAATGGAATAGAAGTATCATAAAAGATTAGCATTGATTTATGAATAATAATACCCAATAATATAAAACAAGTCACTAACCACCAAAATAATGCAAGAAAAGATGCAACAGTTGAATAAGGACATTTAATACCAATGGAAAAATAATAGACTTAGAAAAGAAAATAAAAACATGAACAAAATTAAAATGCAAGGAAGAAAAGTATGCAAATGCAGTAAGTAAAAGAAATTGAAAGAGAATATGGATGAGAATGTAAAGAAATGAAGATGAAGAAAGTAAGAAAGGAGAGAAGAAAGAAGCAAGAAAGTAAAAACAGGGCGTGACGCGCACGCATGCATCACGCGTAAGCGTGAAAACTGAATTGGCCATGCGACGCGTAAGCGTCGCCCACGCGTACACGTGGGTGGCCAAACATGCACACTGACGCATGAGCGTCGGTCACGCATACGCGTGACCACTTGCACGATTCTAGCACCAGGGCAGCCCAACTCTCTATTCAATTACACCTTTTACGCCGATTTGGGTGTCCATGCGTACGCGTCGCTGACGCTTACGCGTGGATGCTAAAAATCGCAGTTGATGCGTACGCGTGGGGTTGCTTGTGTGTATGGCACCCCTCCCACGTCATTCCAGCATAACTCTCTGTTTAATTTTAATGGTTGTGCATACCCCCATATGCCGCGTGCGCGTCATTGACGCTTACGCGTCGTACACCTTCTTTTTTTTTAAATTAATAACACCAGAAATTAATAAACAACAAAACCATAGATTAACGAAATAAACATAATGAAAATAATAATTTAACTTATTACTAATATAAACAAAAAGGGAAATAAGAAAGAAATTACCATGGTGGGGTGTCTCCCACCTAGCACTTTTAGTTAAAGTCCTTAAGTTGGACATTTGGTGAGCTCCTTGTCATGGTGGCTTGTGTTTGAACTCATCTTGAAACTTCCACCAATGCTTGGACTTCCAATGAGCTTCGACATCTCTAGATAAATTCACCAAGCCTTGATAAAGTTCTCCACAAGCTTTGAGCTCCCAAAGTCGATCCTCTTATAAGCCCGGATCCCAAATCTTGTTTCTACACCCGTCTGTAAGTTGATCATCATGATTCTATCCGGGAGGTTTAGCCTTGGAATTCTCGTGTAAGCACCCATACATCCTCCTGGACCCATTCACTTTGGTTCTATACCAACCATTGTTATCAAACCTTGAGCGTGCAACCATCATGAAGCTAGAGTGATGTTTCCAACCACTACACAATTCTCCCCTACTCTTCATTCCGCAAAGAGCTCTAAGTTGACCATCCGTTTCAAGCAACCCATACTCAAGTGAAATTAGAAAGCCTAGAGATAAGAGATTTACCCACTTGAATGGTGTAAAGGATGATGGTGACTTAGGAAGGGGGACCTCCCCACACTTTGACAAAGCAAGGTCCACTCCCTTGTGCTCCTCTTTGATGATCTCCACCTCTTGACAAGCTTTTTCAACATTAACCTCGTATTCAAGTTCAATGGGAGTGGATTCAATTGTGGATAGAAATTCATTGATTCTTGAATCCATATCTTGATTAAACTCCTCCAAGTTTTCAACCATGACATGCCTTAGAGGTTGTACACCCTCCTCAACATCAAATTCAAATGTCTTGGAAGGAGGCTCTATGACTTGAGTTTCCCATGGAGGTTCTGCATCTCCTAAGTCCTCAACCACTTCCTCTTCTTCAATAATTTCGGCGTTCTCCACTTGCTCTAGTACAAAATACAGCTATTCCTTGATGACTTCCACCTCTTGATAACTTTCTTCAAGGGTCTCTCGTACCTCTACCTTTCGGGCCTCCTCTTGCTTCTCTTGAAATATGTATGCATGAACCTGATCCATTACGTCCCTAAGACGATCCCTTCTCTCTTGTTCCATGTCAATAGCATAATTGGGATCATGTTGCTCTTAGATTGATGGATATGGGTGAAAATTAAGTGCACCAGAGCTTGAGGACTAAGTATTGGGGGTAAAGGATGGATCCATATGGAATATAAGAGCTTGGAGAGTAGAAGTGAGACCGGTGAAAGTAGAGATGAGTGTGGTTTGAAGCTCCTGTTGCCCTTGACGAATAACACTAAAGGTATCATCTATGGGAGCTTAGGGTGGATAGGAGGATTCATTTGTTGGGAGAAAGGGCTCATAATGGGAAGGTGGTTCTTCTTGGTAAGGATATAGAGATGGTGAATGTTGAGGTGGTGGTTCTTGGGGGTAATTGTGTTGGAATTGGGGTGGGTCTATGTATGGTTCATATGGTTTATATGGTGGTTGGTTAGGTGGATATGGACTGGGGTCATATGGAGGCAAATGGTGGAAAAGGGGCTTGTCAGTATGGTAGTTCAAAGCTATGTTGAGGAGGGGGTTCATAGGCATATGGTGGGGCTTGTTGGTAACTACAAGGGGGTTGATGAGCGGATAATTTATACGCTTTTTGTCACTGTTTTTAGTATATTTTTAGTAGAATCTAGTTACTTTTAGGGATGTTTTCATTAGTTTTTATGTTAAATTCACATTTCTGGACTTCACTATGAGTTTGTGTGTTTTTCTGTGATTTCAGGTATTTTCTGGCTGAAATTGAAGGATTTGAGCAAAAATCAGATTCAGAGGTTGAAGAAGGACTGCTGATGCTGTTGGATTATGACCTCCCTGCACTCAAAGTAGATTTTCTGGAGTTACAGAACTCAAAATGGCGCGCTTCCAATTGCGTTGGAAAGTAGACATCCAGGGCTTTCCAGAAATATATAATAGTTCATACTTTGGCCGAGTTTAGATGATGTAAAAGGGCGTTGAACGCCAGTTCTACGCTGCTGTCTGGAGTTAAACGCCAGAAACACGTCACAAGCCAGAGTTGAACGCCAGAAATACGTTACAAACTGGCGTTCAACTCCAAGATTGACCTCTACACGTGTAACATTCAAGCTCAGCCCAAGCACACACCAAGTGGACCCCGGAAGTGGATTTATGCATCAATTACTTACTTCTGTAAACCCTAGTAACTAGTTTAGTATAAATAGGACTTTTTACTATTGTATTAATCATCTTCGGATCATCTTTGATCAATTTTATGCTATCTTAGACTTTCATGGGGGCTGGCCATTCGGCCATGCCTGAACCATTATCACTTATGTATCTTCATACGGTAGAGTTTCTGCACTCCATAGATTAAGGTGTGGAGCTCTGCTGTTCTTCAAAGATTAATGTAAAGTACTACTATTTTTCTATTCAATTCAACTTATTCCGCTTTTAAGATATTCATTTGCACTTCAACCTGAATATGATGAACGTGACAATCATCATCATTCCCCCACGAACGCGTGCCTAACAACCACTTCTGTTCCACCTTAGATTGAATGAGTATCTCTTGGATCTCTTAATCAGAATCTTCGTGGTATAAGCTAGATTGATGGCGGCATTCATGAGAGTCCGGAAAGTTTAAACCTTGTCTGTGGTATTCCGAGTAGGACTCTGGGATTGAATGACTGCGACGAACTTCAAACTCGTGAGTGCTGGGCGTAGCGACAAATGCAAAAGGAGGGTGAATCCTATTCCAGTACGATCGAGAACCTCAGATGATTAGCCGTGCTGTGACAGAGCATTTGGACCATTTTCACAAGAGGATGGGATGCAGCCATTGACAAGGGTGATGCCTCCAGATGATTAGCCATGTAGTGACAGTGCATCGGACCATTTTCCAGAGAGGATAAAAAGTAACCATTGACAACGGTGATGTCCTTACATAAAGCCAGCCATGGAAAGGAGTAGGATTGATTGGATGAAGACAGCAGGAAAGCAGAGGTTCAGAGGAACGAAAGCATCTCTATACGCTTATCTGAAATTCTAACCAATGAATTACATAAGTATTTCTATCCTTATTTTCTTTCTATTTATTATTAATATTCGAAAACTCCATAACTATTTGATATCCGCCTGACTGAGATTTACAAGGTGACCATAGCTATCTTCAAGCCGACAATCTCCGTGGGATCGACCCTTACTCACGTAAGGTTTATTACTTGGACGACCCAGTGCACTTGCTGGTTAGTTGTATCGAAGTTGTGAATGAAAAACGATTTATTAAGACGTGCGTACAGAGTTTCTGGCGCCGTTGCCTGAGATCACAATTTCGTGCACCAAGTTTTTGGCACCGTTGCCGGGGATTGTTCGAGTTTGGACAACTGACGCTTCATCTTGTTGCTCAGATTAGGTAATTTTCTTTTTGTTTTATTTTCAAAAATTTTTCAAAAACCTTTCAAAAATTTCTCATCTGTTTTCGAAAAAAAAAATTTTTAAATAAATGTTTTCAAAAATATATTTTTCTTCATAATTTTTAAGAATGAATTCTAGTGTTTCATGATGATTTGTTGAATCCTGGCTGGCTGTAAGCCATGTCTAATCTTTTGGACTGGGGTTTCAACTTATCATCACAAGAGCTTGTTGATTCTCACACACTTAGTTGCTCTATACATGGAAAGTATAAATATCTTATAAAGCTTGACTGGCTATTAAGCCATGTCTGACCCTCAGATTGGAGCTTTAGACTAAGATTGCAAGATTTCTGGAATTCATATTAAAAATTTTGGAATCCTTATTTTTCTTTTCCAAATTAATTTTCAAAAAAAACCAAAAAAAATTAGAAAATCATAAAAATAAAAAAATACTTTGTGTTTCTTGTTTGAGTCTTGAGTCAGATTTTAAGTTTGGTGTCAATTGCATGTTCATCTTGCATTTTTCGAAAAATTCATGCATTCATAGTGTTCTTCATAATCTTCAAGTTGTTCTTGGTAAGTCTTCTTGTTTGATCTTGATGTTTTCATGTTTTGTGTCCTTTCTTGTTTTTCATATGCATTCTTGCATTCATAGTGTCTATACATGAAAAATTTTTAAGTTCGGTGTCTTGCATGTTTTCTTTGCATTAAAAATTTTTCAAAAATAAGTTCTTGATGTTCATCTTGACATTCAAAGTGTTCTTGGTGTTCATCTTGACATTCATAGCATTCTTCCATGCATTCATTGTTTTGATCCAAAATTTTCATGCATTGAGTCTTTTTCATGTTTTTCCCTCTCATCATTAAAAATTCAAAAATAAAAAAAAAATATCTTTCCCTTTTTCACTCATAAATTTCGAAAATTTGAGTTGACTTTTTCAAAACTTTTTAAAATCTAGTTGTTTTTATGAGTCAAATCAAATTTTCAATTTAAAAATCTTATCTTTTTCAAAATCTTTTTCAAAAATCAAATCTTTTTCATTTTTCTTATTTATTTTCGAAAATTTTAAAAATATTTTTCAAAAATCTTTTTCTTATCTTTATCTCCTAATTTTCGAAAATAACATCATCAATTAATGTTTTGATTCAAAAATTTCAAGTTTGTTACTTGCTTGTTAAGAAAGATTCAAACTTTGAGTTCTAGAATCATATCTTGTGATTTCTTGTGAATCAAGTCATTAATTGTGATTTTAAAAATCAAATATTTTTCAAAACTAATTTCAATCATATCTTTTCAAAAATATCTTCTTATCTTATCTTTTTTCAAAATTTGATTTTAAAATATATTTTCTAACTTCTTATCTTCTTATCTTTTCAAAAATTGATTTTCAAAATTTGTTTCAACTAACTAACTAACTTTTTGTTTGTTTCTTATCTTTTTCAAAACTACCTAACTAACTCTCTCTCTCTCTCTAATTTTCAAAAATATCTTCCATCTTTTTCAAAATTTCTTTTTAATTAACTAATTAATTTAATTGTTGATTTTAATTCTCGAAAATTACTAACCTTTTTCAAAAAAACTATTTTCGAAAATCACTAACTCTTTTTCAAAAATTATTTTCGAAAATTCTCTCTCTTTCATCTCCTTCTATTCATCTACTAACACTTCATCTCACCAAAAATCCGAACCCTCTCTCTCTGTGTTCGAATTTTTTCTTCTTCTTTTCTTCTACTCACACAGGGACCTCTATACTGTGGTAAAAAGGACCCCTATTATTATTATTTTTCTGTCCCTCTTTTTCATGTGAGCAGGAGCAAAGACAAGAACATTCTTGTAGAAGCAGATCCAGAACCTGAAAGGACTCTGAAGAGGAAACTAAGAGAAGCTAAATTACAACAATCCAGCAAGCACCTTTTAGAAATTTTCGAACAAGAAGAGGAGATGGCAGCCGAAAATAATAATAATGCAAGGAGGATGCTTGGTGACTTTACTGCACCTAATTCCAATTTACATGGAAGAAGCATCTCCATTCCTGCCATTGGAGCAAACAATTTTGAGCTGAAACCTCAATTAGTTTCTCTGATGCAGCAGAACTGCAAGTTTCATGGACTTCCATCTGAAGATCCTTTTCAGTTCTTAACTGAATTCTTGCAGATTTGTGATACTGTTAAGACTAATAGAGTAGATCCTGAAGTCTACAGGCTCATGCTTTTCCCTTTTGCTGTGAGAGACAGAGCTAGAATATGGTTGGACTCTCAACCTAAGGATAGCCTGAACTCTTGGGATAAGCTGGTCAAGGCTTTCTTAGCCAAGTTCTTTCCTCCTCAAAAGCTGAGCAAGCTTAGAGTAGATGTTCAGACCTTCAGACAGAAAGAAGGTGAATCCCTCTATGAAGCTTGGGAGAGATACAAAGAACTGACCAAAAAGTGTCCTTCTGACATGCTTTCAGAATGGACCATCCTGGACATATTCTATGATGGTCTGTCTGAATTAGCTAAAATGTCATTGGATACCTCTGCAGGTGGATCCATTCACTTAAAGAAAACGCCTGCAGAAGCTCAAGAACTCATTGACATGGTTGCTAATAACCAGTTCATGTACACTTCTGAGAGGAATCCTGTGAGTAATGGGACGCCTATGAAGAAGGGAGTTCTTGAAATTGATACTCTGAATGCCATATTGGCTCAGAATAAAATATTGACTCAGCAAGTCAATATGATTTCTCAGAGTCTGAATGGAATGCAAGCTGCATCCAACAGTACTCAAGAGGCATCTTCTGAAGAAGAAGCTTATGATCCTGAAAACCCTGCAATAGCAGAGGTGAATTACATGGGTGAACCTTATGGAAACACCTATAATCCCTCATGGAGAAATCACCCAAATCTCTCATGGAAGGATCAACAAAAGCCTCAACAAGGCTTTAATAATGGTGAAAGAAATAGGTTTAACAATAGTAAACCTTTTCCATCATCCACTCAGTAACAGACAGAGAACTCTAAACAAAATACCTCTAATTTTGCAAACTTAGTCTCTGATCTATCTAAGGCCACTGTAAGTTTCATGAATAAAACAAGGTCCTCCATTAGAAATTTGGAGGCACAAGTGGGCCAGCTGAGTAAAAGGATCACTGAAATCCCTCCTAGTACTCTCCCAAGCAATACTGAAGAAAATCTAAAAGGAGAGTGCAAGGCCATTGACATAGTCAACACGGCCGAACCTGGAGAGGAAGGGGAGGACGTAAATCCCAGTGAGGAGGACCTCCTGGGATGTCCAGTGATCAATAAGGAGTTTCCCTTTGAGGAACTAAAGGAATCTGAGACTCATCTAGAGACCATAGAGATTCCATTGAACCTCCTTATGCCCTTCATGAGCTCTGACGAGTATTCATCTTCTGAAGAGAATGAGGATGTTACTGAAGAGTAAGTTACCAAGTACCTTGGTGCAATCATGAAGCTAAATGCCAAATTATTTGGTATTGAGACTTGGGAAGATGAACCTCCCTTGTTCACCAATGAACTAAGTGATCTGGATCAACTGACATTGCCTCAGAAGAAACAGGATCCTGGAAAGTTCGTAATACCTTGTACCATAGGCAACATGATCTTTGAAAAGGCTCTGTGTGACCTTGGTTCAGGGATAAACCTCATGCCCTTCTCTGTAATAGAGAAACTTGGAATCTTTGGGGTGCAAACTACTAAAATCTCATTAGAGATGGCAGACAATTCAAGAAAACAGGCTTATGGACAAGTAGAGGACGTGTTAGTAAAGGTTGAAGGCCTTTACATCCCTGCTGATTTCATAATCCTTGATACTGGGAAGGTTGAGAATGAATCCATCATCCTTGGAAGACCTTTCCTAGCCACAGCAAGAGTTGTGATTGATGTTGACAGAGGTGAATTAGTCCTTTAATTGAATGAGGACTTCCTTGTGTTTACAACTCAAGGTTACCCTTCTGTAAACATGGAAAAGAGGCACAGTAAGCTTCTCTCAAAACAGAGTCAACCAGAGCCCCCACAGTCAAACTCTAAGTTTGGTGTTGAACTCCCATATCCAAACTCTAAGTTTGGTGTTGGGAAGTCTCAATAATGCTCTAAACATCTATGAGGCTCCATGAGAACCCACTGTCAAGCTATTGACATTAAAGAAGTGCTTGTTGGGAGGCAACCCAATTTTTATTTATCTAATTTTATTTTTCTTGTTCTTTCATGTTTTATTAGGTTCATGATCATGTGGAGTCACTAAATAAATATAAAAATTGAAAACGGAATCAAAAATAGCAGAAGAAAAATCATACCCTAGAGGAAGACCTTACTGGCGTTTAAACGCCAGTAAGAAGCATCTGGCTGGCGTTCAATGCCAGAACAGAGCATGGTTCTGGCGCTGAACGCCCAAAATGGGCAGCATCTGGGTGTTTGAATGCCAGAATTGCACCCTGGAGAAGAGCTGGCGCTGAACGCCCAGAACAAGCATGGTTCTGGCGTTCAACGCCAGAAATAGGCAACAAATGGGCGTTCAACGCCCAGAACAAGCACCAATCTGGCGTTGAACGCCCAGAGTTGTGTGCAAGGGCATTTTACATGCCTAATGGGTACAAGGTTGTAAATCCTTGAACACCTCAGGATCTGTGGACCCCACAGGATCACCTCAGGATCTGTGGATCCCACAGGATCCCCACCTACCTCCACTCACTTCTTCTCACCCCTCTTTCACACAGTCCCATAAACATTCTTCCCCAAAACTCTTCACCAATCACCTCAATCTCTCTTCCCTATAACCACTTCACCAGTCACATCCATCCACTCTTCCCCATAAACCTACCTCATAAACCCCACCTACCTTCAAAATTCAAAATCAATTTCCCACCCTTATGGCCGAACCTTACCCCCCTCCCTTCCCTATATAAAGCCCTCCATTCTTCTTTATTTTCACACAACACAACCCTCTCTTCCCCTACTTGGCCGAATACACCCCTCCCCCCTCTCCTCCATATTTTCTTCTTCTTCTTCATCTATTCTTTCTTCTCTTGCTCGAGGGCAAGCAATATTCTAAGTTTGGTGTGGTAAAAACATAAGCTTTTTGTTTTTCTATTACCATTGATGGCACCCAAGACCGGGGAATCCTCTAGAAAAGGGAAAGGGAAGACAAAAGCTTCCACCTCCGAGTCATGGGAGATGGAAAGATTCATCTCCAAAGCTCATCAAGACCACTTCTATGATGTTGTGGTCAAGAAGAAGGTGATCCCCGAGGTCCCTTTCAAGCTCAAGAAGAATGAGTATCCGAAGATCTGACATGAAATCCAAAGAAGAGGTTGGGAAGTTCTAACAAACCCCATCCAACAAGTCGGCATCCTAATGGTTCAAGAGTTCTATGCCAATGCATGGATCACTAGGAACCTTGATCAAAGTAAGAACCCAAACCCAAAGAATTATATTACAATGGTTCGGGGGAAATACTTAGATTTTAGTCTAGAAAATGTGAGGTTGGCGTTTAACTTGCCTATGATGCAAGGAGATGCACGCCCCTACACTAGAAGGGTCAACTTTAATCAAAGGTTGGACCAAGTCCTCATGGACATATGTGTGGAAGAAGCTCAATGGAAGATTGACTCCAAAGGCAAGCCGGTTCAATTAAGAAGACTGGACCTTAAGCCTGTGGCTAGAGGATGGTTGGAGTTCATCCAATGCTCCATCATCCCCACTAGCAACCGATCTGAAGTTACTGTGGATCGGGCCATCATGATCCATAGCATCATGATTGGAGAAGAAGTAGAAGTTCATGAAGTCATCTCCCTTGAACTCTACAAAATAGCCGAAAAGCCCTCTCCTAGGGCAAGGCTAGCTTTTCCTCATCTTATTTGCCATCTATGTTACTCAGCTGGAGCTTTAATAGAAGGAGACATTCCCATTGAGGAAGAGAAGCCCATCACTAAGAAAAGGATGGAGCAAGCAAGAGAGCCCATTCATGGATCTCAAGAGACGCATGAAGCTCATCACCATGAGATCCCGGAGATGCCTCGAATGCATTTTCCTCCACAAAACTATTGGGAGCAAATCAACACCTCCCTAGGAGAATTAAGTTCCAACATGGGACAATTAAGGGTAGAACATCAAGAGCACTCCATCATCCTTCATGAAATAAGAAAAGATCAAAAAGCAACGGGGGAGGAGCAACAAAGACAAGGAAGAGACATAGAAGAGCTCAAGGACATCATTGGTTCCTCAAGAAGGAAACGCCACCATCACTAAGGTGGACTCATTCCTTGTTCTTACATTCTCTGTTTTTCGTTTTCTCTATGTTAAGTGCTTATCCATGTTTGTGTCTTCATTACATGATCATTAGTATTTAGTAACTTTGTCTTAAAGTTATGAATGTCCTATGAATCCATCACCTCTCTTAAATGAAAAATGTTTTAATTCAAAAGAACAAGAAGTACATGAGTTTTGAATTTATCCTTGAACTTATTTTAATTATATTGATGTGGTGACAATGCTTCTTGTTTTCTGAATGAATGCTTGAACAGTGCATATGTCTTTTGAAGTTGTTGTTTAAGAATGTTAAATATGTTGGCTCTTGAAACAATGATGACAAGGAGACATGTTATTTGATAATCTGAAAAATCATAAAAATGATTCTTGAAGCAAGAAAAAGCAGCAAAGAACAAAGCTTGCAGAAAAAAAAATGGCGAAAAAAAATAGAAAAAAAAAAGAGAAAAAGCAAGCAGAAAAAGCCAAAAGCTCTTAAAACCAAGAGGCAAGAGCAAAAAGCCAATAACCCTTAAAACCAAAAGGCAAGGGTAATAAAAAGGATCCCAAGGCTTTGAGCATCAGTGGAGAGGAGGGCCTAAAGGAATAAAATCCTGGCCTAAGCGGCTAAACCAAGCTGTCCCTAACCATGTGCTTGTGGCGTGAAGGTGTCAAGTGAAAACTTGAGACTGAGCGGTTAAAGTCAAGGTCCAAAGCAAAAGAAGAGTGTGCTTAAGAACCCTGGACACCTCTAATTGGAAACTTTAGCAAAGCTGAGTCACAATCTGAAAAGGTTCACCCAATTATGTGTTTGTGGCATTTATGTATCCGGTGGTAATACTGGAAAACAAAGTGCTTAGGGCCACGGCCAAGACTCATAAAATAGCTGTGTTCAAGAATCATCATACTGAACTAGGAGAATCAATAACACTATCTGAACTCTAAGTTCCTATAGATGCCAATCATTCTGAACTTCAATGGATAAAGTGAGATGCCAAAACTATTCAAGAGGCAAAAAGCTACAAGTCCAGCTCATTTAATTGGAGCTATGTTTAATTGATAGTTTGGAATTTATAGTATATTCTCTTCTTTTTATCCTATTTGATTTTCAGTTGCTTGGGGACAAGCAACAATTTAAGTTTGGTGTTGTGATGAGCGAATAATTTATACGCTTTTTGGCACTGTTTTTAGTATGTTTTTAGTAGAATCTAGTTACTTTTAGGGATGTTTTCATTAGTTTTTATGTTAAATTCACATTTCTGGACTTCACTATGAGTTTGTGTATTTTTCTGTGATTTCAGGTATTTTCTGGCTGAAA
Source organism: Arachis hypogaea (assembly GCF_003086295.3). Classification (NCBI taxonomy): domain Eukaryota; kingdom Viridiplantae; phylum Streptophyta; class Magnoliopsida; order Fabales; family Fabaceae; genus Arachis; species Arachis hypogaea. Next base: position 50,906,680 of record NC_092046.1, on the reverse strand, counting down.
TTGAAGGACTTGAGCAAAAATCAGATTCAGAGGTTGAAGAAGGACTGCTGATGCTGTTGGATTCTGACCTCCCTGCATTCAAAGTGTATTTTCTGGAGCTACAGAACTCAAAATGGCGCGTTTCCAATTGCGTTGGAAAGTAGACATCCAGGGCTTTCCAGAAATATATAATAGTCTATACGTTGGCCGAGTTTAGACGACGTAAAAGGGCGTTGAACGCCAGTTCTATGCTAATGTCTGGAGTTAAACGCCAGAAACACGTCACAAGCCAGAGTTGAACGCCAGAAATACGTTACAAACTGGCGTTCAACTCCAAGATTGACCTCTACACGTATAACATTCAAGCTCAGCCCAAGCACACACCAAGTGGGCCCCAGAAGTGGATTTATGCATCAATTACTTACTTCTGTAAACCCTAGTAACTAGTTTAGTATAAATAGGAATTTTTACTATTGTATTCATCATCTTCGGATCATCTTTGATCAGTTTTATGCTATCTTAGACTTTCATGGGGGCTGCCCATTCGGTCATGCCTGAACCATTATCACTTATGTATCTTCATACGGTAGAGTTTCTGCACTCCATAGATTAAGGTGTGGAGCTCTGCTGTTCCTCAAAGATTAATGCAAAGTACTACTGTTTTTCTATTCAATTCAACTTACTCCGCTTCTAAGATATTCATTTACACTTCAACCTGAATGTGATGAACGTGACAATCATCATCATTCTCCCACGAACGCGTGCCTGACAACCACTTCCGTTCCACCTTAGATTGAATGAGTATCTCTTGGATCTCTTAATCAGAATCTTTGTGGTGTAAGCTAGATTGATGGCGGCATTCATGAGAGTCCGAAAAGTCTAAACCTTGTCTGTGGTATTCCGAGTAGGACTCTGGGATTGAATGACTGTGACGAACTTCAAACTCGCGAGTGTTGGGCGTAGTGACAGACGCAAAAGGAGGGTGAATCCTATTCCAGTATGATCGAGAACCTCAAATGATTAGCCGTGCTGTGACAGAGCATTTGGACCATTTTCACAAGAGGATGGGATGCAGCCATTGACAAGGGTGATGCCTCCAGACGATTAGCCATGCAGTGACAGCGCATCGGACCATTTTCCAGAGAGGATAAAAAGTAGCCATTGACAACGGTGATGTCCTTACATAAAGCCAGCCATGGAAAGGAGTAGGATTGATTGGATGAAGACAGCAGGAAAGCAGAGGTTCAAAGGAACGAAAGCATCTCTATACGCTTATCTGAAATTCTAACCAATGAATTACATAAGTATTTCTATCCTTATTTTCTTTCTATTTATTATTAATATTCGAAAACTCCATAACTATTTGATATCCGCCTGACTGAGATTTACAAGGTGACCATAGCTTGCTTCAAGCCAACAATCTCCGTGGGATCGACCCTTACTCACGTAAGGTTTATTACTTGGACGACCCAGTGCACATGCTGGTTAGTTGTATCGAACTTGTGAATGAAAAACGATTTATTAAGACGTGCGTACAGAGTTTCTGGCGCCATTGCCTGAGATCACAATTTCGTGCACCAGGGGTCCACCATATCCATTGTCTTGGTACGCACGTTGGAATGGCTCTTGCTCATAGTAAGTTGGTGGAGGTTGGTGATTGTCACGAATAGGTCCACCATAACCATTGTCTTGGTATGCATCATAGAATGGTTGTTGCTCATAGTACATTGGAGGAGGTTGTTGCCGAAAGGGTTGATCAAATCCTTGTGGCTCCTCCCATCTTTGATTGTCCCAACCTTGGTACATGTTCTCATTATAGCTTCTATTCCCTACAACATAATTTGAACCAAACTCAGCCAAAGGGATGAGAATTCATAGTAGCAAGTTGATGAGCGGATAATTTATACCTTTTTTGGCATTGTTTTTACATAGATTTTAGTATGATTTAGTTACTTTTTATTATATTTTTATTAGTTTTTATTCAAAAATCACATTTCTGGACTTTACTATGAGTTTGTGTGTTTTTCTATGATTTTAGGTATTTTTTGGCTGAAATTGACAGACTTGAGCAAAAATCTGATTCAGAGGCTGAAAAAGGACTGCAGATGCTGTTGGATTCTGACCCTCCTGCACTCGAAGTGGATTTTCTAGAGCTACTAAAGCCCAATTGGCGCGTTCTCAATTGGTTGAAAAGTAGACATCTTGGGCTTTTCAGAAATATATAATAGTCCATACTTTTTTCGAGATTTGATGGCCCACAATGGCATTAAAAGCCAGCCAAAAACTTTCTGGTATAAAACACCAGAACTGGCATAATTCTTGGTGTTAAACGCCCATTTTGGCACCCAGGGTGGTGTTTAACTCCAACTTGAGGCATATGCACGTGAAAGCTTGAGAGCTCAGCCCAAACACTTACCAAGTGGGTCCCGGAAGTGGATTTCTGTAATGTCTTCACTTAGTTACTCATTTTCTATAAACCTAAGTTACTAATCTAGTATAAAAACTACTTTTAGAGATTTAGTTTACAACTCACGACTTTTTTTTACACTTCATATTGTATCTTCTACGGCATGAGTCTCTAAACCCCATAGGTGGGGGTGAGGAGCTCTGTTGTGTTTCAATGGATTAATGCAATTACTACTATTTTCTATTGAATCACGCTTGATTCTATTCTAAGATACTTACTCGTACGTCAACATAGAGAATCTGATGATCCGTGACACTCATCATTATTCTCAATTATATGAACGCGTGCCTGACGATCACTCCTGTTCTATCTGAGCTCAACGTAGTCATTGGGCGACATCTTGAGTGCGTATCTCTTGGGTCTCTGATCCACGGACCGAGTCTGTGAGATTAGAACCTTCGTGGTAGAGGCTAGAACCGATTGACAGTATTCCTGGGATCCGGAAAGTCTAAACCTTGTCTGTGGTATTCCGAGTAGGATCTGGGAAGGGATGACTATGACGAGCTTCAAACTAACGATTGTTGGGCACAGTGATAGAGTGCAAAAGGATAGAGAGATCCTATTCCGACGCTAGTGAGAACCGACAGATGATTAGCCGTGCGGTAGCTGTACCTGGTATTTTTCATCCGAGACGAGAAATCTGACAGTTGATTAGCCGTGCAGAGACCGTACCAGTTATTTTTCATCCGAGAGGATCATACAACTTGCCGTTGAAGGAAGCCATGCGTGTTTGAAGAAGAAGACAGTAGGAAAGTAGAGATTCAGATGACAGAACATCTCCAGAACCTCAACCTGTTTCTCATTACTGAATCACAAGTACCATTTATTTCATGTTATTTACTTTTCATAAACAAAATCATCTTTATCATTAATCTCCTGACTAAGAATTACAAGATAACCATAGCTTGCTTCAAGCCGACAATCTCCGTGGGATCGACCCTTACTCACGGAAGGTATTACTTGGACGACCCATTGCACTTGCTGGTTAGTTGTGCGGAGTTGTGAAAAGTGTAATCACAATTTCGTGCACCAAGTTTTTGGCGCTGTTGCGGGGGATTGTTCGAGTTTGGACAACTGACGGTTCATCTTTTTTCTTAGATTAGGAAAAATTTATCTTTTTTGGTTTAGAGTCACTAAAATTGAGTCTTCTATTATTGTTTTTTTGTTAAAATTTTAAAATCCTTATTTGTTTTTCTAGATTTTTTTCGAAAACTTTTAATAAATAAATAAAAAAAACCAATAAAATAATAATTGAGTCTTCTGTTTGAATTTAGTTTCATGTTTTAAGTTTGGTGTCAATTGCATGTTTTTATTTTCCTTCAATTTTTCGAGTTTTATGTTCCTTATTCTTTTTTGATCTTCAAGTTGTTCTTGTTTATTTTCCTTATTTGATATTTAAATTTTCTTGTTTGGTGTTTGTTGCTGTTTATCTTATACATTTTCGAATTATTAGTGTCCAAAGTATAAAAATTTTTAAGTTTGGTGTCCTTTGTATTTTTATTTTCTTAAAGAATTCCAAAATTTGTTCTTGGTGTTCATCTTGACATTCAAAGTGTTCTTGTTTCTCTTTCTGTTTTAATCTTAAAAATTTTAAATTTAGCGTCTTTTATTTATTTTTCTCTCTCCTCATTAAGTTCAAAAATATCTTTTCTCTTAATTTTAATTGAATTTTCAAAAATTACATTTAAAAATTCAGATTTTTATCTTATCTTATCTTAGTTTTAAATTTCAAAATTCAAATCTTTTTCAAAAAAAACATATCTTTTTCAAAATCTTATCTTATTTTATTTCAAATTCAAATTTCAAATTTCAAATTTTAATTAAATTTCAAAATTCAAAATTCAAATTTCAAAATTTAAATTTAAAATTTTAAAAATCAAACCTTTTTCAAAATTTAAATCTTTTTCAAATCTTTATCTTATATTGTTGATTTTTTCAAAATTCAAAATTCAAAATTTAAAATTCAAATTTCAAATTTCAAATTTCAAATTTCAAATTTCAAAATTTAAAATTCAAAACTTTTTAATTTAAAAACCTATCTTCTCTTAAATTCCTTATCTTCTCTTACCTAACTTATCTTATCTTTTCTACTCTCAAATCCTAAAATCAAATCTTTTTCAAATTTTTTTTCTTATTTATTTTCTTACAAGTATCTTTAATTTTAAGACATATCTTTTTCAAAACTTCCTAACCACTTTCTCTCTCTTCATTTTTCGAAAATCCTCACCCAAAAATTTTCAAATCTTTTTAATTAATTAATTAATTTAGTTTTCTAATTTCTTTTATTTCTTTTTCTTTTTTATTTATTTTTGAAATTTGCATCATTTTATTTATTTACTTTATTTTTAATTTCGTTAAATTAAAAAAAAGGGGGAATAAATTTTTTATTCACAATCCACATCATCTCCCTTTCTCTATCATGAACCTAAGTGGAAATGAACAGTGCAGAAGGACTCTGGGATCATATGCTAAACCCACTACTGCCTCATATGGGAGTAGTATCTGTATACCCCCCATCAGAGCCAGCAATTTTGAGCTAAACCCTCAGCTCATTATCATGGTGCAGCAAAATTGTCAGTATTCCGGTCTTCCACAGGAAGAACCTACTGAGTTTCTGGCACAGTTCTCACAAATTGCTGACACAATACATGATAAGGAAGTAGATCAGGATGTCTACAGATTATTACTATTTCCATTTGCTGTAAAAGATCAAGCTAAGAGGTGGTTGAATAACCAACCACAGCAAGCATAAGAACATGGAAACAGTTATCAGACAAATTCCTGAATCAATATTTCCCTCCAAAAAGGATGACACAGCTAAGGCTGGACATCCAAGGCTTTAAACAAGAGGATAATGAATTTCTTTATAATGCCTGGGAGAGGTACAGAGAGATGCTAAGAAAATGTCCCTCTGAAATGTTTTCAGAATGGGTGCAGTTAGACATCTTCTACTATGGGCTTACAGAAAAGGCCCAGATGTCTCTAGACCACTCAACTGGTGGATCTATACATATGAGAAAGAAAATTGAAGAGGCTCAAGAGCTCATTAATACAATTGCCAGAAATCAGCACCTGTACTCAAGTGGTGAGACCTCCATGAAAGAAGAGGCTGAGGCAGCATCCACTGAACTTAGTCCTCTAGAACAAATTGTTGAACTCAATCAGCAACTATTTTCTATAACAAAATAGTTAGCGGAATTTAAAGAGATGCTACAAGAAACCAAAGATGCTAACCAGAATATGGAAAAATAATTGAATCAGACAAGACAACAGTTATCTAAACAGATAACAGAAGAATGCCAAGCTATTCATTTAAGGAGTGGAAAGACATTGAATGTCTCAACTCAAAGCAGCAGGAAAACAAGAAAGGAACATCTGACAGAGGATGACCAAACCACTGCCCAAAATCCCTCTGAGGATAATAAGAGCCCAGAGAGGAATGATTCTGGCATTCAAATGCTAGAAAAGGGTGCCAATCTGGCGTTAAACACCCAAAAAGCACCCAATTCTGGTGTTCAAATGCCAATAGGGGATTAGACACCTGCAAGTGCTGATAACAACCACCTTAGGCAGGCTTCTCCAACCACTTCTGTAGGAAATTAACCTGCAGCAACTAAGGTTGAAGAATATAAGGCCAAGATGCCTTATCCTCAGAAACACCGCCAAGCGAAACAGGATAAACAATTTGTTCGCTTTGCAGACTATCTCAGGACTCTTGAAATAAAGATTCTGTTTGCAGCGGCACTTGAGCAAATACCCTCTTATGCTAAGTTCATGAAAGAGATCTTAAGTCATAAGAAAGATTGGAGAAAAACTGAAAAGTTTTCTTCACTCAAGAATGCAGTGCAGTCATTCTGAAAAGCTTACCAGAGAAGCTTAAAGATCCCGGAAGCTTTATGATACCATGCACATTAGAGGGTGCTTGTACCAAGACAGCTTTATCTGATCTTGGGGTAAGTATCAACCTAATACCTACATCCACTATCAAAAAGCTTGGTTTGACTGATGAGGTTAAACCAACCCAGATATGCCTCCAACTTGCTGATGGCTCCATTAAGATTCCATCATGCGTAATTGAGGACATGATTGTCAAGGTTGGGCTATTTGCCTTTCCCACTGAATTTGTAGTGCTGGAAATGGAGAAGCATAAGAGTGCAACTCTCATTCTAGGAAGACCTTTCCTAGCATCTGGACGAACCCTCATTGACGTCCAAAAAGGGGAGATAACCCTGAGAGTCAATGAGGATGAGTTTAAGTTGAATGCTGTCAAAGCTATGCAGCATCCAGACACATCAAAAGACTGCATGAGCACTGATATTATTGACTCCCTGGTGGAAGAGGTCAATATGACTGAGAGTCTCAAATCAAAGCTAGAGGACATTTTTAAAGATGTTCAGGCTGATCTGGAGGAACCAGAGAAAATAGAACCTCTGAAAACTCCTCAAGAAGAGGAGAAGACTCCTAAATCCGAGATCAAACCACTGCCACCATCCCTAAAATATACATTTCTAGGAGAAGGTGACACTTTTCCTGTGATCATCAGCTCTACTTTAGAACCACAGGAAGAGAAAGCATTAATTCAGGTGCTAAAGACATACAAGACAGCTCTTGGGTGGTCCATAAGTGATCTTAAGGGCATTAGCCTGGCCAGATGCTTGCATAAGATCCTATTAGAGGATGATGCTAAGCCAGTGGTTCAACCACAGAGGCAGCTGAATCTAGCCATGAAGGAGGTGGTGCAGAAAGAGGTCACTAAGCTACTAGAGGCTGGAATTATTTATCCTATTTCTGATAGCCCCTGGGTGAGCCCTGTCCAAGTTGTCCCCAAGAAGGGAGGCATGACAGTGGTTCATAATGAAAAAAATGAACTGGTTCCTATAAGAACAGTTACAGGGTGGCGTATGTGTATTGACTACAGAAGACTCAATACAGCCACCAGAAAGGATCATTTTCCTTTACCATTAATAGACCAGATGCTAGAGAGACTAGCAGGTCATGAATACTACTGTTTTTTGGATGCCTATTCAAGTTACAACCAAATTGCAGTAGATCCTCAGAACCAAGAGAAAATAGCATTCACATGTCCTTCTGGAGTATTTGCCTACAGAAGGATGCCATTTGGTCTGTGCAATGCACCTGCAACCTTTCAGAGGTGAATGCTCTCTATCTTCTCTTATATGGTAGAAAAATTTCTAGAAGTCTTCATGGATGACTTCTCAGTATTTGGAGACTTATTCAGCTCCTGTCTTGACCATCTAGCACTTGTTCTGAAAAGGTGCCAAGAGACTAACCTAGTTTTAAACTGGGAAAAATGTCACTTTATAGTGACTGAAGAAATTGTCCTTGGGCACAAAATTTCAAACAAGGGGATAGAGGTGGATCAAGCTAAAGTAGAGGTAATTGAAAAATTACCACCACCTGCTAATGTTAAGGCAATCAGAAGCTTTCTGGGGGCATGCAGGATTCTATAGGAGGTTTATAAAGGATTTTTCAAAAATTGCAAAACCTCTGAGCAATCTGCTAGCTGCTGACACGCCATTTATCTTTGACATAGAGTGTCTGTAGGCATTTGAGACTCTGAAAGCTAAGTTGGTCATAGCATCAGTCATTTCTGCACCAGATTGGACATTACCATTTGAACTAATGTGTGATGCCAGTGACCATGCCATTGGTGCAGTATTGGGACAGAGGCATGACAAGCTTCTGCATGTCATTTATTACGCTAGCCGTATTTTAAATGACGCACAGAAGAATTACACAACCACAGAAAAGGAGTTGCTTGCAGTGGTTTATGCCATTGACAAGTTCAGGTCTTATTTAGTAGGATCAAAAGTGATTGTGTACACTGACCATGCTGCACTAAAATATCTCTTCACAAAGCAGGATTTAAAACCCAGACTCATAAGATGGGTGTTGCTTCTGCAAGAGTTTGATATAGAGATAAGAGACAGAAAAGGGACAGAGAACCAAGTAGCAGATCACCTTTCAGGATGTCTACAGACTATTACTGTTTCTATTTGTTGTAAAAGATCAAGCTAGGAGGTGGTTAAATAACCAACCTAAGGCCAGCAGAAGGACATGGAAACAGCTGACAGAAAAATTCCTGAATCAATACTTTCCCCCAAAACGGATGACACAGCTAAGGCTGGACATCCAAGGCTTTAAACAAGGAGATAAGGAATCTCTTTATGATGCCTGGGAGAGATACAGAGAGATGCTACGAAAATGCCCCTCTGAAATGTTTTCAGAGTGGGTTCAGTTAGACATCTTCTATTATGGGCTTGCAGAAGGAGCTCAGATGTCTCTAGATTACTCAGCTAGTGGATCTATCCACATGAGAAAGACAATTGAAGAGGCTCAAGAGCTCATTGATACAGTTGCCAGGAATCAGCATCTGTACCTAAGCAGTGACCCTTCCATGAAAGAAGAGGTTAAAACAGTAACTGCTGAACTCAACCCTGTAAAACAAGCTGCTGAATTCAATCAGCAATTGGACTTTCTAACAAAGCAGCTAGCCGAATTCAAGGATAAACTACAAGAAACAAGGATGGCTAATATAAATATGGAAGAACAATTGATGCAAACAAAGCAGCAGCTGTCAAGACAAATAACAGAAGAATGCCAAGCAGTTCAATTGAGAAGTGGGAAAACATTAAATACCCCACCTCAAGGCAGCAAAGAGCCAAGAAATGAGCAAACCACCCAAAATTCACCTGAGGACAGTAAGAGCCCAGGGAAAAGTAATTCTGGCGTTAAAACGCCAGCAATCTGGTGGAAGGCTGGCGCTGAACGCCCAGACCATGCCCAAGATTGGCGTTCAACGCCAGTAACAAGCAAGGACTGGCGTTCAACGCCAGAAACAAGCAAGGATCTGGCATTGAACGCCCAAAATGGGCACAGTTCTGGCGTTCAGACGCCAGGAACAGACAAGAAGTTGGCATCTAACGTCACTCCAGCTTCTAACACTGGTACTCAGTTGCCAGAGAGGGATCAGACACACACAAGTGCTGATGACAACCCCTCTAAAAGGGCTTCTTCAACCACTTCTGTAGGCAATAAACTTACAGCAACTAAGGTTGAGGAATATAAAGCCAAGATACCTTATCCTCAAAAACTCCGGAAAGAGGAGCAGGATAAGTAATTCGCTCGCTTTGCAGATTATCTCAAGACTCTTGAAATAAAGAATCCATTTGCAAAGGCACTTGAGCAAATACCTTCTTATGCCAAGTTCATGAAAGAGATCTTGAGTCATAAAAAGGATTGGATAAAAACAGAAAGAGTTCTCCTCACTAAAGAATGCAGTGCAGTCATTCCAAAAAGCTTTCCTGAAAAGCTTAAAGACCCTGGGAGTTTTCTGATACCATGCATATTAGGAGGTAATTGCACCAAGACAGCTTTATGCGATCTTGGGGCAAGCATCAACCTAATACCTGCATCCACTATCAGAAAGCTTGGCTTAACTGAAGAAGTTAAACCAACCCGGATATGTCTCCAACTTGCTGATGGCTCCATTAAATACCCATCAGGCGTGATTGAAGACATGATTGTCAGAGTTGGGCCATTCGCCTTTCCCACTGACTTTGTAGTGCTGGAAATGGAGGAGCACAAGAGTGCTACTCTCATTCTAGGAAGACCCTTCCTAGCAACTGGACGAACCCTCATTGATGTCCAACAAGGGGAAATAACCCTGAGAGTCAATGATGATGAGTTTAAGTTGAATGCTATCAAAGCCATGCAGCATCCAGACACACCAAAAGACTGCATGAAAGTTGATCTTATCGACTCTTTGGTAGAAGAGATCAACATGGATGAGAGTCTCGAATCAGAGTTGGAAGACATCCTTAAAGATGTTCAGCCTGATTTGGAGGATTCAGAGGAGATTAAAGAGCCTCTGAAATTTTCTCTGGAAGAGGAAAAACCTCCTAAACCCGAGCTCAAACCATTACCACCATTCCTGAAATATGTATTTCTGGGAGAAGGTGACACTTTTCCAGTGATCATAAGCTCTGCTTTAAACCCACAGGAAGAGGAAGCACTTATTCAAGTTCTAAAGACACACAAGACAGCTCTTGGGTGGTCCATAGGTGACCTTAAGGGCATAAGCCCAGCTAGATGCATGCACAAAATCTTATTGGAGGATAATGCTAAACTAGTGGTTCAACCACAGAGGCGGCTAAATCCAGCCATGAAGGAAGTAGTGCAGAAAGAGGTCACCAAATTACTAGAGGCTGGGATTATTTATCCTATTTCTGATAGCCCCTGGGTGAGCCCTGTCCAAGTCGTCCCAAAAAAGGGAGGCATGACAGTGATTCATAATGAAAAAAATGAACTGGTTCCTACAAGAACAGTTACAGGGTGGCACATGTGTATTGACTACAGAAGGCTCAATACAGCCACCAGAAAGGATCATTTTCCTTTACCATTCATAGACCAGATGCTAGAAAGACTGGCAGGTCATGATTATTACTGCTTTCTGGATGGCTACTCAGGCTATAACCAGATTGGAGTAGATCCCCAGGATCAAGAGAAAATAGCATTCACATGTCCATCTAGAGTGTTTGCTTATAGAAGGATGCTATTTGGGTTGTGTAATGCGCCTGCAACCTTCCAGAGATGCATGCTATCTATTTTCTCTGATATGGTGGAAAAATTTCTGGAAGTCTTCATGGATGACTTCTCAGTATATGGAGACTCATTCAGCTCCTGTCTTGTTCACCTGAAACTTGTTTTGAAGAGATGCAAAGAGACCAACCTAGTTTTAAACTGAAAAAACTGCCACTTCATGGTGACTGAAGGGATTGTCCTTGGGCATAAAATCTCAAACAAGGGGATAGAGGTGGATCAAGCAAAAATAGAGGTAATTGAAAAATTACCACCACCTGCCAATGTTAAGGCAATCAGAAGCTTTCTGGGGCATGCAGGATTCTATAGGAGGTTTATAAAAGATTTTTTAAAAATCGCAAAACCTCTAAGCAATCTGCTAGCTGCTGACACGCCATTTGTGTTTGACACAGAGTGTCTGCAGGCGTTTGAGACGCTGAAAGCTAAGCTGGTCACATCACCAGTTATTTCTGCACCAGACTGGACATTACCATTTGAGCTAATGTGTGATGCCAGTGATCACGCCATTGGTGCAGTATTGGGACAGAGGCATGACAAGCTTCTGCACGTCATTTATTATGCTAGTCGCATTTTAAATGATGCTGAGAAAAATTACACAACCACAGAAAAAGAATTACTTGCAGTGGTTTATGCCATTGACAAGTTCAGATCATACTTAGTAGGATCAAAAGTGATTGTGTATACTGACCATGCTGCTCTTAAATATCTACTCACAAAGCAAGATTCAAAACCCAGGCTCATCAGATGGGTGTTGCTTCTGCAAGAGTTTGATATAGAAATAAGAGACAGAAAAGGGACAGAGAACCAAGTGGCTAATCATCTGTCCCGGATAGAGCCAGTAGAAGGGACGTCCCTCCCCTCTCTTGAGATCTCTGAGACTTTTCCGGATGAGCATTTATTTGCCATTCAGGAAACACCATGGTTTGCCGATATTGCAAACTATAAAGCTGCAAGGTTCATACCCAAAGAGTACAACAGGCAACAAAAGAAAAAATTAATCACTGATGCAAAGTACTACTTGTGGGATGAACCCTATCTCTTTAAGAGATGTGCAGACGGAATAATCCGTAGGTGTGTTCCTAGAGAAGAAGCACAGAGGATCCTATGGCATTGCCATGGATCTCAATATGGAGGCCATTTCGGAGGTGAGCGAACAGCCACCAAGGTCCTCCAATGTGGCTTCTATTGGCCCACACTCTATAAAGATTCCCGAGAGTTTGTACGTAACTGTGACAGTTGCCAAAGAGCTGGTAATCTGCCTCATGGTTACGCCATGCCTCAACAAGGAATCTTGGAGATTGAGTTGTTTGTCGTATGGGGAATTGACTTCATGGGACCTTTCCCACCATCATTCTCAAACCTTTATATTATGGTGGCAGTTGACTATGTATCAAAATGGGTTGAGGCCATTGCCACACCCACCAATGATACTAAAACAGTGCTGAAGTTCCTCCAGAAATATATCTTCAGCAGGTTTGGGGTCCCTAGAGTACTAATCAGTGATGGGGGCACTCACTTCTACAACAAACAGCTTTACTCTGCCATGGTCCGGTATGGGATTCGCCACAAGGTGGCGACTCCATATCATCCACAGACTAATGGACAAGCTGAAGTCTCTAACAGAGAGCTAAAAAGAATCCTAGAACGGACTGTAAATACCTGTAGAAAGGATTGGGCAAGAAGCTTAGATGATGCTCTGTGGGCATACAGAACAGCATTCAAGACTCCTATAGGGACCTCTCCATACCAACTGGTCTGTGGTAAGGCATGTCACCTGCCCGTGGAACTGGAACATAAAGCCTACTGGGCAACCAGATTCCTGAACTTTGATGCCAGATTAGCTGGAGAAAAAAGATTGCTCCAGCTAAATAAGCTAGAGGAATTTAGATTCACTGCTTTCGAAAATTCCAAGCTTTATAAAGAAAAATAAAAAAAGTGGCATGACAGAAAGCTGTCATCTAGAATCTTTGAACTAGGACAAAAGGTTCTGTTGTTCAACTCTAGGCTCAGGCTGTTCCCCGGGAAACTGAAGTCCCGGTGGAGGGGACCATATGTAATTACAAGTGTATCACCATATGGTTATGTGGAGCTTCAAGATATTGATTCTGATAAGAAGTTCATTGTCAATGGACAGAGAATCAAGCACTATCTTGAAGGCAATGTTGAGCAAGAGTGCTCAAGGCTGAAGCTAGACTAAAAGCTCAGCAAGGTCCAAATAAAGACAATAAAGAAGCGCTTGCTGGGAGGCAACCCAGCCATGGGGCATCAATCCTCTAAGCATTTTGCCCTATTTTTATTTTTATTTGTTTATATAAAGTTCACTGATCCTAAGGTAAAGAGTCAATTGTATAAGTTCACAGGGTTACAGAAGGATTCTGCACACAAAACAGAGAAAAAAGAGCTCACTGGCAAGAAAACGCTAGTAAAAGTCTGTTTTGGGCGTTCAACACCCAACAGAAGCATCCACTGGGCGTTGAACGCCAGTGAGGATAGCCATCTGGGCGTTAAACGCTAGAAAGAAGCTCTTTCTGGGCGTTTAACGCCAGATTTACAGCATTCTGGGCGTTCAGAAAAACGCCCAGTAACAAAGGACTTCCTGGCGTTCAACGCCAGAAAGAAGCAGCAGCTGGGCATTGAACGCCCAGGAGAGGCAGCATTTGGGCGCTGAACGCCCAAAACAAGCAGCGTTTAGGCGTTCAAACGCCAGGATGGTGGGGAGGAGGTAAATTCGTTTTTTCTTCATATTTTTCATTTTAATCTTAATTTTCATATTTCAATTCATGATTTCTTGCATAAACATGTTAAGAACCCTGATTTCTAAAATCCATAATTTCTAAAAATCCTACCTTAAAAATATCAAATGTATCTTAATCCATAAGCACAAACCCTCTTTTTCAATCCAATTCAACTCTTTTTCAAATTTTCAAAACAAATCTATCTTTTCAACTAATATCTTTTTCAAATCTCCACATTATCTTTTTCAAAATCTAGATTTATCATTTTTCAAAAATTTTTCATAACTTTTCAATTTTAAACTATATCCTCTTTTATCATATCTTCTATCTTATCTTTTCCAAATCAATCTTTTTTATCATATCTTTTCAAAATTTTCGAACCCACCCCCCCTCCCTTTAAATATGGGTTCGGCCTCCACCCTCCTCCATCAACAATTGCACCTAGCTCTCCTTCTATCCCTCTCCCTTCTTTTCTTTTGCTTGAGGACAAGCAAACCTCTAAGTTTGGTGTGTTTATCCGTGATCACTAAGATCATGGCTCCTAAGGGAAAACAACCCACTTCAAGAGGCAAGAAAGAGAGCGTTCCAAAACCACTTTGGAATCAAGGGAAGTTCTTATCTAAAGAACATTTAGACCATTATTACAAAATAATGGGTCTAAGATCAGTGATCCCGGAAGTTAGATTCGATCTAAAAGAAGACGAATACCCGGAGATCCAGGAGCAAATTCGAATCAGGAACTGGGAGGTCCTAGCTAATCCTGAGACGAAAGTGGGAAGGAATATGGTCCAGGAGTTCTATGCTAATATGTGGCAGACTGACAAGCAAAAACTATCTGGACCTGCTTTCTATGAATATCAAACCGTGGTCAGAGGAAGGATTGTTCATACCATCTTTGACAAGATTAGAGAGATCTTAAAGCTACCTCAGCTGAAAGATGATCCAAACTCCTTCAACAGGAGAATGATGAGAACAGACAAGGGCCTGGATAAGATTCTAGAGGATATATGTATCCCTGGAGCAAGGTGGACCACTAGCACGAAGGGTGTCCCAAATCAACTCAAAAGGGAAGATCTCAAACCAGTCGCCAGAAGATGGCTGGACTTTATTGGGCATTCTCTGCTGCTCACTAGCAACCGTTCTGAAGTCACTGTTAAAAGAGCAGTGATGATCCATTGCATCATGATGGGAAAAGAAGTGGAAGTTCATCAACTAATTTCAACTGAATTCTACAAAATTGCTAATAAAAATTCTAAAGAGGCCAGGTTGGCTTACCCAAGCTTGATCTCTCTGCTCTGCAAGGACGCTGGAGTAAGGATGGGAATAACTTAGTATATCTCAATTGAGAAACCAATCACCAAAGCATTAATGGAAAAATAACAAGCACAGGATGACCCCATCAAGAAGAAAACACAGGAATTTCTCCCAGAAATCCCTCAATCTGAATACTGGGAGTATCTTGAAACATCAGTTACCAAGATGCAAGAAGCTATGGAACAAATAATAAAGGAACAGAAGGAACAAAGTCAAATTCTTTGCTATTTGATTAAAGAACAGGAAGAGCAAGGGCGTGACTTGAGGGAATTGAAGCGCCAGAAGTTATCTCTTGAAGGACCAAGCACCCCACAGATCCGAGGAACATCCACTTCCCAGAACAAAGGTTGTTAAATTCCGATTTCTACTTTAACTCTGTGATAGTTGTCGTTATAAGAGTTTACCTTAGGAGTCATATAGTAGTAATTAATGTCTATTTTGATTTTACCTCCAATTAAGTTATAGTCTATTTCTCTCATCATCATCAAACATGAATAAAATAGTAGATCTTTTGAATAAGAGGCAATAAAATTCGAGTTTTAATAAGAAAAATTCTAATTAGTAACATGTGGTGGCAATGCTTTCTGTCTTCTGAATGAATGCTTGAACAGTGCATATGTCTTTTGAATTTGTTGTTTAAGACTGTTAAATATGTTGGCTCTTGAAAGAATGATGAACATGAGACATGTTATTGATAATCTGAAAACTCATAAAAATGATTCTTGAAGCAAGAAAAAGTAGCAAAGAACAAAGCTTGCAGAAAAAAAAAAAGGAGAAAGCAAGCAGAAAAAGTCAAAGCTCTTAAAACCAAAATGCAAGGGTAATAGAAAGGATCCCAAGGCTTTGAGCATCAGTGGATAGGAGGGCCTAAGGGAATAAAATCCTGGCCTAAGCGGCTAAACCAAGTTGTCCCTAGCCATCTGCTTGTGGTGTGAAGGTGTCAAGTGAAAACTTGAGACTGAGGGGTTAAAGTCAAGGTCCAAAGCAAAAACCAGAGTGTGATTAAGAACCCTAGACACCTCTAATTGGGGACTTTAGCAAAGCTGAGTCACAATCTAAAAGGGTTCACCCAATTATGTGTCTGTGGCATTTATGTATCCGGTGGTAACACTGGAAAACAAAGTGCTTAGGGCCACGGCCAAGACTCAGAAAGTAGCTGTGTTCAAGAATCATCATACTTAAATAGGAGAATCAATAACACTATCTGAATTCTAAGTTCCTATAGATGCCAATCACTCTGAGCTTCAATGGATAAAGTGAGATGCCAAAACTGTTCGGAAGCAAAAAGCTACTAGTCCCGCTCATCTAATTAGAATCTGAGCTTCACTCAAAAACTCTGAGATATTATTGCTTCTCAACCTATTAGTCTTCTATTTTATTTGTCTAGTTGCTTGAGGACAAGCAACAGTTCAAGTTTGGTGTTGTGATGAGCGGATGTTTTATACGCTTTTTGGGGTTAATTTCATATAGATTTTAGTATGTTTTAGTTGGTTTTTAGTTTATTTTCATTAGTTTCTAGGCAAAATTCAAATTTCTGGACTTTACTATGAGTTTGTGTGTTTTTCTGTAATTTCAGGTATTTTCTGGCTGAAATTGAGGGAGCTGAGCAAAAATCTGATTCAGGCTGAAAAAGGACTGCTGATGCTGTTGGATTCTGACCTCCCTGCACTCAAAATGGATTTTCTGGAGCTACAGGACTCCAAATGGCGTGCTTCCAATTGCGTTGGAAAGTAGACATCCAGGGCTTTCCAGTAATATATAATAGTTCATACTTTACTCAAAAATAGAAGACATAAACTGGCGTTCAACGCCAGTTCTCTGCCCAATTCTGGCGTACAGCGCCAGAAACAAGTTGCAAGTTGGAGTTCAACGCCAGAAAAGGATCCAAAGCTGGCGTTGAACGCCCAAAACAGCCCCAGGCACGTGAAAGCTTTAGTCTCAGCCCCAGCACACACCAAGTGGGCCCCAGAAGTGGATTTCTGCACTATCTGTTATAGTTTACTCATTTTCTGTAAACCTAGGTTACTTGTTTAGTATTTAAACAACTTTTAGAGATTTATTTTGTATCTCATGACATTTTTAGATCTGAACTTTGTACTCCTTGACGGCATGAGTCTCTAAACTCCATTGTTGGGGGTGAGGAGCTCTGCTGTGTCTCGATGAATTAATGCAAGTATTTCTGTTTTCCATTCAAACATGCGTGTTCCTATCTAAGATATCCATTCGCGCCTAATTATGGAGAAGGTGATGATCTGTGACACTCATCACCTTCCTCAATCCATGAACGTGTGTCTGACAATCACCTCCGTTCTACATCAGATTGAATGAATATCTCTTAGATTCCTTAATCAGAATCTCTGTGGTATAAGCTAGATAGATAGCAGCATTCATGAGAATCCGGAAAGTCTAAACCTTGTCTGTGGTATTCCGAGTAGGATTCTGGGATTGAATGGCTGTGATGAGCTTCAAACTCATGAGTGCTGGGCGTAGTGACAGACGCAAAAGGATAGTAAATCCTATTCCGGTATAATTGAGAACCTGCAGATGATTAGCCGTGCGGTGACAGCGCACTTGGACCCTTTTCACTGGAAGGATGGATGGTAGCCATTGACAACGGTGATCCACCAACACACAGCTTGCCATAGGAGGAACGTGCGTGCGTGAACAAGAAGGCAGAGGAAAGCAGAGATTCAGAAGACAAAGCATCTCCAAAACTCCAACACATTCTCCTTTATTACAAACCAAGTATTTATTTTATGTTCCCTTGTTCATTTGCAAGTCAACTGATAATTATAATTGACCTCCTAACTGAGATTTACAAGATAACCATAGCTTGCTTCAAACCAACAATCTTTGTGGGATTCGACCCTTACTCACGTAAGGTATTACTTGGACGACCCAGTGCACTTGCTGGTTAGTTGTGCGAAATTACATTGTGAAGTAATTTTCATGCACCAATTGTCCATTGCTCCCACTTAGTTAACCTCTAACTATGAAGGAAAGTCAAGTGGATGAATCAATTTGATTCCTCAAGTCCTAGTCAACTCCTAAGGAAAGACTAGCTTTAGAGGGATCCAAATCAACTAGCAACTTTCAATTATTAATCAGCAAAGGAGTTTGATAACTCAAGAGTCTCCAATTACTCAACCATAGCTAAGAGGAGGAAAATCTACTCTAAAACTCAGCCAAGCATTTTGTCAAACACTTGGAAGGCATAACATAAAAACATAGAAATTAATAAGAGACAATAAAACCTAAGCAACCAATTGCAAGGAATCAATAACAACAAATGAGAAAAGAAGTAATAAACATGAAATACCTCAAATTGTATTAAATAGAAAATCAAATCTAACATAAGAATTCATAAACTAAAGTGGCAACATAAAATAATCAATAAGGAAAATAGATAAATTAGAATGCTAAGACAAATAAAAGTAGAAGAGAAACTAAATTAAACTAAGATAGAAATCTGAAATTGAGAATAATTAAAGCTAAAAATCCTAAAACCTAGAGAGAGGAGAGAGCCTCTCTCTCTAGAAAACTACATCTAAAACCTAAAATTATGTGAATGAAAGTTGTATGAATGAATGAATGTGATTCCCCCACTTTGCAGCCTCTAATATGTGTTTTTCGGGCTTGAAATTGGGCCAAAAATAACCCAGAAATTGTCCCCAGCGATTTCTGATACGTCCAGCACGTGGCTATGTCACGCGTATGCGTCACTCACGCGTACGCGTCGATGAACTTTTGTAAGGTCACGCGTACGCGTGCTCCACGCGCGCGCATCACCTAACTGCATGGAAACTATGGCAAATTGCATATCATTTTGAAGCCTCGGATGTTAGCTTTCCAACGCAACTAGAACTGCCTCATTGGACCTCTGTAGCTCAAGTTATGATCGGTTTAGTATGAAGAGGTCAGGCTTGACAACTTAGCAATTCCTTCAATTTCTTGTATTCCTTCCAATTTTGCATGCTTCCTTTCCATCTTCTAAGCGATTCCTGTCCTATAAACCCTGAAATCATTTAACACACATATCAAGGCATCGAATGGTAATAAGAAAGTTAGCAAATTTAAGGCCAAAGAAGCATGTTTTCAATCATAGCACAAAATTAGGAAGAAAAATGTAAAACATGCGAATTCAATGAATAAGTGTGAGAATAGTGGATAAAATCCACTCAATTTAGCACAAGATAAACCATAAAATATTGGTTTATCAAAGACAGAGAAAACTTTTGAAGGAAGCTTTCAATGTGAATTAAACTCAATTGAATTTGGAGTTGTAGTTACCAAGGAATGTAGTAACCGAAGCATGCTTTTAATGAAATTAAACTGAATTGAATTCTAAGTTCCAGTACCCAAGAAATGAAGTAACGTGTGTGACTTTTGCAAAGTGGGACCTTTTGATTTTCTTTCTCTTAATGATTAGTCACTAATTTTGAATTAATATGGTACAGGGCTGAATTTGTTTAGTAACCAAACTGGGCTTTCATCACTTGGGCTTTAGACATTTGTTCCTTGGGCCAACTTGTTTCTTTTTACTTCTTACACAAAACATGTGACTTGTTTTCTTTTCCTTAGTTCACCCGTTTCCCATTTTAAATCAAGACTTAGAGTAATATAGTGGGTTTGCTTAATGAATGATCAATGTGTGACACATATTGTGTGCATGCATGGACTATACGAGGTTTGGGCTGCATTTCAAGCTTCTTGGTCTATTTTTGTTTAACTTATTTTCCTGCATACTAAACCAAACAAATCACACAAACAAATAACCCAATAATATTTAGTCATCATCTTAATCATAATTTAGCTTTCTAAACTCAACATTGATGACTGCAAATTTAAAGGATAGAGTAAACTAAACAAATAGTTGCAATAAGTTTATACCCTGCCAAGGAATTATTTGCCTGTGCAGTTTTAAAAATTCTTGTTTTTTATCATTAGTTAGATTTGAATTCGAGTATAACATTAATTATGTTAATCTGACTAGGAGGATCAGTGCACCTGAGCAATTGTGTTTTGACTATAATTAAGAGTAATTCAGTTATGATCTCATTCATATAAAAAATCAGGAACATTAGGTATTATATATAGAACTTGAAGCATTAGATGAAATTGGTCTTGATATCCATATCTCGTACATTACATTATTCTCATCTTTTAACTGCTTAATTAGCTTTATTAGATTTTATCTTTTATGCATCTACACATTTTGTTATTATTCGATTATCCAAATAGTGATTGTTCATAAAGAATTGGTACTTGATTAACAATCTTCAAGGTCCCGTTTGATTAGCATATATTATGTGTGAAACATAAACGTAAAGATGTAGAAGTTAAAGATATTATGATTAAAACACAAATACATAAAACACATAAAAATATCTATAGTCTCTTCATCATCTATTCTCATCACCTACCATGCATCGTAAATTTAACTATTTGTCACCACCTACTTTTCTTTTCTACCATTATTCATAACTAAAAAACTAGTGATTCAGATAATAGAATATGACAATAATATCAACAACAAATTTAATGATATTTAAAAAATGTGGCGGTAGTGATATGAAGAAAGACAAAGATAAAGACAAAGAGGAAGAAAGCGAGCAAAGAGATGCTATGCAAAGGAGGAAGACGGTGACGGAAATAGAGACGAATGTGGCGACATTGAAGAAGATTGGAAGGTGATGTAATGTCAAACAAGAAGGAAATTTGGCAGTTGATCCGCTGCTGTCTCTGATGGCAAGAGCAAGTTAGTTGGTAGTGGATAGAGAAAGAGTAAAGACTGTGAGACTTCTTTTATTTAATGGCACTACAAGAAAATAAGATTTCTGCCACGTTTTTAAAGCGTGCCAAAAAGTGCAAAAAAGCATGCCGATATGTTTTTGCCACGCTTTTTGAGCTATCGGCACGTTTTTGAAAGGGTCACATCCGCCAGCATGCCGGTTGCTTTATCGCCACACTTTTGTAGATCTATTGGCACGCTTTACATTTTGCCATGCTTTTATCTATTGGCACGCTTAAAAGCGTGGCTATATGTATGTATAACCCTATAGCCACGCTTTTAAAGCATGCCAAAAAATTGACATACAGTCACGCTTTTAAAGCGTGCCAAAAATTGACATACAGCCACTCTTTTAAAACGTACCGAAAAGTGAAAACATGTCGTTACACTTCCAAAGCCTGGCTTAATCCTTTTCAAATAAAAAAAAGAAAAATAGAAAATAAAATAGAAATATTAATACGTTAATCTTTAAAATAAAATAAAATAATAAAAAATTAATCTTCCATTGATTTATATGGATTTTACACATAATAAAATATGAATGTAACATTTAAAAAAAAATAAATTCAACTTCCAAAATAAGCATTTAAAAAAAATTATAATTTTATATTAGAAAAATTCTAATCTAATTTACTTCTTCTGGCAACACTAGGCAACATTTCTAATTCACTTCTTCTTGCATATGTGGCCTTAATGGCTGCATCATTCCACAACTCCTCAATCAATGGCGCATATTGGCGTGTAGCAGCGGGAAAGATGGCATCAAGTTTGCCCGATACCATAATTTTCAGCAACTAATCAGAGAATGCTTTTAGCCTTGTACCAATGGAATACGTTGTCTTCTCATCAGATTTTGGTCCAGACCCTGTTGTGAGCCATAAGCAAAATTTTTCAATACAAATGGCAAGCTAAATGTTAAATATGCATGCCTCTTATTATCTTATACAGTAATCACTATCCAAATAATAAGGGTGGTTTTGTGTTAATTTTGAAAGGAATTATCAATCATGTAACACCTTAAACAAACATCTAAGCATGCTGCTAACCATTTAGATTTTAGACTCACAAGTACTGTACTCAAAGGTATGAAAGGAATCAAAAGTTTTCTTCTTTGGAGTACTGTACTCAAAGTGGAACCTCTTTGCAACTTCAGCCTGCAATAGAATAAAAATCCACCATCAGTTACCAAATTAGAACCCTAAACTAAATTTAGAAACACAAAAAACAAAGAAATCACACTTAGAAATGGTACTTGATACTCACTGCTTCACTAATCGTTTTCGAGACATGCAAAAGCTGCTCCAAATCCTCATGGTTCACACCACACAGTACCCTAATCTGCAATTGACACAATTAGGGGTTACAAAAAATTCAGAATTCTGCATTTCATTCAAATTAGTGAACTTGAAAATAATAATTAAAAAATAAACACAATTTTTAGAATTACTATTACACCATCAGAATTGAAACTCACCAGAATATCAAGAGGAAGGGCTTCAAGGAGAGACCTTTCAGAGTTGAAGTTGAACCTCCCACTACACACTCTCTTTAATAGAGCCATATCAGTTTCTGAATCAAGAGGAGAACCTTTTACATTGCCAGAAACAACCTTCTTCCTTCCAAGCGATCGTGTTCTTGTAAAATTATAGCCCTCAAACCTTATCGCCATGTCTTCCAATGAACCCTAGTAATCCTCAAAATAATAAACTTAACAGCGCTAAAACTTCAAACTTTCTTTCTCTAACCTGCAAATACCCAAAACCTTAAGGATCAGAAATAGGCCATGAAGTCACAGCACCAAATGAGGTATTTAATTACAGAATTTTGAAACAAATTTTTGAAAAATCCAAAAAGCGGGAACACTACGTTCCACTTTCAACAAACTCACAAAAAAAATAGGGAAGAAATGAGACAGGAACATACCTAGATATACGAGGGTTTCCAATGAGGAAAGGAACCGAGAAAATTGGGGGAAAATGGTCTCATACCTATGTACCAGGAGTAGAAGACTGTCCTTTCTTTAAACGCCCCAAACATGTCTTCAAAATGCTCGCGACCCTCCAGGAGTATGCCAAGATAGGCATCTGACAAGGGGACACTGTTGTACAGAATCTTGGCCTGTCATAATTATTTAAAATTCTATGAATTTGTTGACTTGCTATGCATTCTTTGTCGCTACTGAATTAATTAATAAGGACTATATTAAAATTATGAAATAACAAATCACTTGCTTGAAAATGGTACGGGTTCAGATTAAATTATGAAATAATAAATCACTTGCTTGAAAATGGTACTGGTTCAGGAAAATAACTACAACCAACCTAATTAAATTTCGATCTAGCCTAATAAATGAAATAAAAGAGTAAGAAGCAAAAATTGACAGAGCAAAATGAAATAAGAGACAAATAACCATAATTCTCTTACTTTTACTGCATTTGCTTTTGGAAGAAGCAAGTCCTTACCTGCTTTTTCAAAATAAATAAACAGAAAAAATAACTTATTTTTGTTTCTGTCTTTATTTAAAAAAGCACAAGCAAAACAAGTCCAATATTTTTTATTTAGAAAAAGGGGGAAAGTACCTTGTTTGATAATGAAGTTAACTGCATATAAGTTTCTACTGTAATTAAGCACAGTCAGAAGAGAACTTACATGGAAACAACACGAGTTCTTGCATGTGATTCCTTGCCAAGAACCACTACAAGGATCTGAACCAACCCAACTGGGAATATTGATTTGCAAAGAATCCTTTAGAGAAGTTAAGGCCTCAACTGCAATGAAAAGTTAAATTTGTTTCATTGATTCATTCATTGAAATAAATACCTTAGATCTTAATATATAGGAAGTATATACAGAAAATACAAGTGGATAAAATGGCTAAAAAAATTTACATTAAACATGAACACAGAGAAAGCATAACTTAGTTATTACCATTGTGAGCTGGATAAGACAGTATTTTGATGTGGGTTCTTTCAGGATTTTTGCACAAGTTCCAGCAGCTCTAACCAGCTTGCCACCTTGCCCCGAGTTCAATTCAATATTGTGAATGATAGTTCCAATTCGCATAGAAGATAATGGCATACAACTCCCAATTCGAGAATTTATATCGGAATACATCATCTGATTCATCATGCTCTCTCGAGCATTATGAGCATTTGTGTCTACAACAACATGCATGAAGAGTGAGGAACAATGAAACATCACAGAAATATGCCAACAGCATAAAAACTAGAGTCTCCATTTCAGTAGGACAAGAGTAACAAAATATATACAACTCACTGCTGCCACAAGCAAAAATACTTGCAGGATTTTGGAAGATATTTAATATCTATTCCAGGAACACATAAATATTATGATTTATGAACATAAGAAAAGACAAAATCTTATATACTCGTTATCAAAATATCCGGTGCTTGATTTATATATTTTTATATAAATGAGAAATTCTTAGATGCTCCAAGAGAAGCAAATGTAATTCTTGTTCTATTCTATTGATCTTGTGACACACAGGTTATCTTTATTGTCAACATGAATAAAGGCATAAACCATAATCTTAAGTTAACATAGAGATCTTCCCCAGATCACCGGTTTTCTCTGAGTTATGCTTTCTCTGAGTTCATGACAAGAGATCTTAAGCATCACAAGAGAATGAAAACCCCATTTCACCAATTATTTCAAATAACAGTGACACAAATCACAGAAGGAAAAAATAAAATATTAGTTATTAGTTATTACCATACACAAATATATATCCAAATACAAAAATCAGCCTCCTCCATATATTTATATGTTTAATTTGTTTTTAATATATATTTTTTTATTCAAAATTTCTATGAATAATTTATCCAAATAACATTACTCAATAATTTTCAAAAGAAAATGAAAAGAAAAAATAACAAACCTCATCAAGCACGGTTAAGAGCCTTGTGTTGGGACTCTCAACCGCAACAGCAGCATGCTGATCTGCAAGCAATAAAGGATCTTCATGATGAGAATGATTCAAGCACTCCAATGAGAAATCAATGCTTCCACGAAGAATAGCATCAAATATACCCTGTTTATTTTCTTTATACAAAAGACAAGAATAACATGTGAGAAAGATTAGAAAGCATAATTAGTCTCCAATCAATACAAATTACAAAATATCTAATAATGAACAAGAAAACAAGCTTCCAGAACCAAGCACACACATCTGAAATGAAGGGAAGCCCAAGAATCAAAACCAGGGAACATCGAATAGATTTTTACGATAAAAATCACCTCCTAACATTTTCCTAAATTCAATGTGTCAATATTTAAACTTCCATTTTCACATCACTGCAACATAGGAACAACAAAACAGCCAGGGAAACAAATTAATGGCCCTTATCACAGGATCAGAGAAACAGAAGGAAGAAATACTTACCTTGTAGTGTTTATAGTGAGGGTTGAGCATCGATTGAGGGAGAGGAAGCGCCGATTGAGGGAGGAGCGAGAGAGAGGCAGCGTCTTTAGTGTTTAGGGTTTGAGAGAGAGAGATCGCTGAGGGAGGGCATGCCGATGTAGGGAGCATCGACGGAGCACCGCCGATAGAGGGTTGTGAGAGAGGGTGTGAGGGTTGCGAATCTGAGGAGGAGGCTTGCATTGAGGGTGCGAGGGTTGCGACAGAGCGAGTGCGAGAGAAAGTGCGATAGAGGGCTGTGAAAGAGGGCTCAGAGAGAGGGCTAGGTATGAGGGTTCTCAACAGTGATGAAGATGAAGGGCTAGGATAGAGGGTGGGCATGGGTTCTCATCAGCAGTGATGAATTGGGACATGGTAGTGATGAAGATGAAGGGGCTGGCAGTGAGTGTTCGGAGGCTTGAGTAGTGAAAGGATTGTCACTTTTTTAGTGTTGAAGTGTTTAATTGGGAAAAAATTTAAGTGCGAAAAAAATGGGTGAAAACTATGTCGCTACACTTTTTTTAGAGTGCCTATAGGAAGACAAATCAGCCACGCTTCAAAAGCGTACTAATTTCTCTCTATAGCCACGCTTTTAAAGCGTGACAAAAAAATGTAGCCAAATCAATAATCAGTTGCCACCCTCATAAAAGCGTGCCGATTTTTCTCTATGGCCACGTTTTTGACACGTGGCAAAAAAAGCGTGGCGAAATCACAAATCAGTGGCCACCCGCATAAAAGCGTGGCCATATACCACTTTTGGGCACGCTTTAAAAGCGTGGCAAGAAAAAAGTGTGCCGACAGGCCTTTTTTCTTGTAGTGTGGGAGGGGGGTACGATTAAATATTTATTAAATATAATTTGGAGGGTGATGAGTAGGATTCATGTCGGGTAAAATTTAACAATAAAAGAATCACTTCGTTGATAGCATAGTCCAAATCAAATATTAAATCCCAATATCAAAGTTTAAATATGAAGATTTATCACAATCTAAAACAAGTAAAAACCAGGAGTTTGAAATCCCGGGTCGTCTCCCTCGGACTATGCAAATTAATGTGCACACTTTTGGTTGTGAAGTAAGGGGGTTTTGAAGTATAGAATGGAAGATTAAAAGAACTAAGAAATAAAAGAACTAACAAATGATAAAAAAGGGAATTAATGCAATTAAAAAGGAAACAAGATCAAAACTAGTGAAAATGCGATAATTGCATAAAAGAGCCTTGACTTGGGAATGAGAATTAAGGCATCCTATTAATGAACCACTATTTTATGACTTATTTTGGATCGAATTGAGTGGATTTTATCAACTTTACTCACACTTATACATATAATTTGCATGTTTTTAAGTTTCCTTCTGAATTTTGTGCTATGATTGAAAACATGCTTCCTAGAACTTTAAATTACTAATTTTTAATCTTCTTATATTACCATTCGATGCTGTGATGCGTTTGTTGAGTGATCTCAGGGTTACCTATCATCGTCATAACCACAACTATGGCAATTATGATGAGTTAATCTCGCTTCATCAACCCCTAACATCGAGGAGGAAGTCAAACAAGCATAATTGACCGTAATCCATAAGTCCTAGCTAACTTACTAATTGACATTAGTAAAAAGCTAGCATCAATGGAAACAAGAGCCAACTAACAACCTAAGAACTACCACTAAATATTGAACATTATGACTCTAGTATTCTAGGAACTCATTTCCCAAGTCAAGGTGTGAAAATCTACTCAAAATTACCAAGTGGTATTTTCACAAACACTTGGTGGGCATAAAAGCAAAACATAGAAAATTGCAAAAGATAATGAAAACTATAACTAAAATATTCACAATATCAACAATAGAAACTGAATTAAGCATATAGAAATCATAAAATATCAAATTCATAAGCAAAAGATTCAAGAAATCAAAATTGCATATATTAACAAAGTAACTTCAACCATAAGACAAAGTAGTAAGAGTAATGAAATTAAGGAGGAAATTAAAGAGTACTTAGAATGAGATAAGCAAAATCCAAGACCAAAATTAAAACTATAAAATTCTACAATGAACTCTAAATAAAACCCTAAGAGATAATTTTCTAAACTATACTACTCCTACTCCTAATGTTGTAATCTATGTAAAAGTGAGCTCCCTTGATATGGAATGAAGTCCCCTTCATATAGCACTCCAAAATGGCTTCAGCACTTCCAGAATTGGGCCAAGAAAGCCCCAAATTTGCGAGCCACATGACATTTTAATGAAGTCACGTGCTGGGACTTGTGTATACGCATAAGAAGTTGTGCGTACGCACACTTGACTGTGTGCTTCTCCTTTGTTTTCTTCATGAAATCACCCATTTTGCATGCTTCCTTCCACTTTACCTGGCCATTCAAGCATAATTGACCTGAAATCACTTAACAAAACATATCACGGTATCGAATGGAATAAAAAGTGGAATTAAAATGATCAATTTAAGCACAAAACGCATGTTTTCACATTTAGGTTCAATTTAGAGAGAAATCACAAAAGTATGCTATTTTGGTGATTAAGTGTGAGTTTATGTGACGAAATCTCTCCAATTCAAGCAAAAAATTATCATCAAATATGGACTCATCAGTGAGACTCTTCTTTTATTTAATGGGGGGTGCGATCTTTCTAATTAAGATTCATGGATGCTGCACTTGTGTATGTGATGCAAGTGAACGTGTACAAAGAAGCTGTATCTAAGGTATAAACTCATTCATAAGGATTATTATTTAGAATGGGTTTAATATAGGCCCTACATTAGCCTATTATCTTCTATCGACGCATCGAGAAAGACTAACAGCTAGCTCTCTGGATGGGGCATTCACAGGTAACTATCAATGAAAGGTGAGATCCAAATACGTGCCTTCACCCCTAATGTTATGATGATTAAAAGTTAAAATCAAGATTCAATTGTTTAAAAAAATTGATTTTGAGTTAATTCTATAACTATCAATATAATTTTTTTACGCTAATATCTAATTATATTTTTATATACATAAAGAAAAAAATATTATTTTTAAATAGCAAGTATATAAATTAATTATTTCTATTTGTGCAACAGACTTAAAAACTAATAAAAAAGTATACAAGTTAAATCGTTTTAAATTTTAGATAAAGAATATTAAAATTAATTATCAGTAATAAATTAAACTCTTTCATATGAAAATAATAACTAAAAATCTTATTATTTAATTTTTTATCTACGGAGACCCTGGTCTTCTTAGCTGACGGGGACTTTTGTCCCCTACGATCTTTTGTAAAAGTAGTTCGATTCTATAAATTTTTTGTGTCATAATCTATAATGTCAGGACACGTATCAATGAAAATGAAAAGTAAATTGCGTTCAGAAAGCGATAAGCAATAAAACATTAAGAAATAATAAGATAAATATAGGACATATATATATAAACATAAGTAACTAGCCACTAGTCGCGATCTGCGAAGTTTAGGCCGGCTAGGGTACAGAATTAAAATAAGTTTGACAACAGTATTTTTTTCTTATTTCTCCTAAAAATATACATTAAGACCTCTATAGGCATGTTCCAAAAGGACTAGTAAAATACATATAAGGTTTTCAAAATAACCAAGGAGAGATGGTAAGCAAAAGAAAAACAGAGTTCAATGATCTTCGCCATCTCTCAGATGAACCACAGCTCACTACTAAGCATGATGCGTGTGCATCTTAGCTAGTTCAGTTAGCTATTTTAGTTAGCTTTTAGTTTATTTTCATATAATTTTAGTTAATAAACAAGTGATTTCATGAAATATCTCTGCATATAATGGATCATCAATCATGAGTTAAAATTGTAGCTATTTCATGAATATACAAGGTGAATTTGATGCAATAGAAAGAACTAAGTGAAGTTGTCATTATAAGCATTACTATTACACTTAGTATGTTAAGTCATCTTGTATATTACTTTGATGCACTATGTTTAATCCTTGATAGGTAGGCAATGAGAAAAGCATGCAGAGCACAAAGCATCCCCGAAGCAGAGCCCTGAAGCAGAGCAGGCCAACTTGGGCATTGGCAACACCCACTTATATTGGCGTTACTTCAAGCAACTCCACCGATGACTTGAGGTTGCAAGCTTTAGCAAGTGTGCATACACACACGTGGATGAAATAATGTGATTGTTAGCTGGCGTTAGCAATGCCAGCTATAACTAAAGTTATCCTCAAACAATGCCCATGCATATCAATGCAGCCTCTAGAGCTTAAATTCAAGCATTGGCAATGTCCAATTCAAAGGGCATTATTCTCCAACAACGCCAAGCATCCCTGGAAAGGAAGACCCTGGCATTGGCAACACCAGGATGAACTGGCGTTAGTTTAAAGTAACGCCTGTGATCTTGGAGCTTGAAATTTTGAGAAGTGTCATGTGCGTACGCACAGGTACACAAGTAACAACGCCCATAACAGGGGCGTTATCTCCAAGTAATGCCAGTAGGGCGTTGGCAATGCCCAATTCAAGGGGCATTATTCTAGAACAACGCCTGCAATACTGAAGAAGGGAAATTTCATAAGTGTGCGTACGCACAGGTACATAAGTCAGGGACATCCCTGGAAGGAGGAGTTGGTGTTGGCAATGCCAGGATGAACTAGCGTCATTTCAGGATAATGCCTGCAACACTTGGGAATTGAAGATTCAAGGAGTTTGCATATGCACACATATGTGCGTACGCACAGGTACACAAATTGGGAAAAATAAAAAGGGGCGTTGGCAATGCCCAACACAGGGGGCGTTATCTCCAACTAATGGCAGCAGGGTATTGGCATAGCTAAAAGAAGGAGGCGTTAGTAGTAAACAACACCAAGTCCTTTTTAATGCCTCCAATCCGAGCCCAACAAAGCCCACTCTAGAAGCAGATTTTGAAGGCGCTTAAGAAGTAGAGAACTAGTATAAATAGGGAGGGTTTTGAACTCATTAGGGGGTTGGAGATCACACATCAATTTTCACTTTTTGCTTGTACTTCATTATTAGTTTATTTTCTAGTTCTTACTCTTATAGTTCTAATTTTTATAATAGAGCAATGAGTCACTAACCCCTCATTCATTAGGGCAGAAGAGCTCTGCAAAGATTGAATTGAATTTTTGTTCATCTTCTTCTCTTCTTGATTCTATCTTTGTTTATCTAACAGAGAGTTTCCGATCTTCAAAGATCCAATTCAATTGGAAGAGGAATTGGATCTATTAGACTTATATGTGAACCTTGGAAAAGGAATCATAGTAATTTAGTTTAAAACTCTTTTCTCACAATGAATTTGATTTTGATTCAGAGCTTAATATAGTGACATGTAATCACTCTGAAATTGGGATCTTAGGAGTTGTGTGGCATGGGATTAGAAATTATGCTTCACCTCTGTTCATGAGCATTGGATCAAGGAATTGGTATTTGATCATGTCTAGAGAAATTGAGTTACCAAGGAATTGGAACCCAATTACTAATTATCCACCAAAGATCTAACATTGCATGAACAAGAGAAAAGAGAAGTTCATTGATTCAGGAAGATCTAGTATCTCCAATCCCTAATGACTTTTAATTCATTAGCATTTCCTTACTTCCTTTTAATTTCCTTCCTGATTGCTTATTCTCTTAATGTTCATTGTTCTTAATTCTTTTACGTTCCCGTAATTTAATTTCCTTGTTATTTACTATTCCTGTATTTACATTTCAGCAATTTAAGTTTATGCACTTTAGATTTCTAGCTATTTACTTTCCGCACCTTACATTTCTAGACATTTAATTTCTTGCCATTTACATTCCAGTCATTTATTTTACTATCAAGATCTCTAATGATCACTCAAATCACATTAATCTAATTGTTTGACTAGAATGACCAATTGATTAAAATTGCTTAATCTATCAATCCTCGTGGGATCGACCTCACTTTTAGTGAGTTATTACTTAATTACAACTCGGTGCACTTGTCGGTGGAATATTGATTTATCAATTTCCGTATCAAAGCACTGGTGCACGAAATCACAATCACACTTTTGCAATTCCGCACAACTAACCAGCAAGTGCACTGGGTCATCCAAGTAATACCTTACGTGAGTAAGGGTCGATCCCACGGAGATTGTCGGCTTGAAGCAAGCTATGGTTATCTTGTAACTCTTAGTCAGGATATCAATAATTATCAAATTTAATTGTAAAAAGTAAAAGAACATGAAATAAATACTTGTTTTGCAGTAATGGAGAACAAGTTGAGGTTTTGGAGATGCTCTATCTTCTGAATCTCTGCTTTCCAACTGTCTTCTTCTTCATGCACGCAGGGCTCCTTCCATGGCAAGCTATATGTTGGTGGATCACCATTGTCAATGGCTACCATCCGTCCTCTCAGTGAAAATGGTCCAAATGCGCTGTCACCGCACGACTAATCATCTGTCGGTTCTCACTCATGTTGGAATAGGATCCATTGATCCTTTTGCGTCTGTCACTACGCCCAGCACTCGTAAGTTTGAAGCTCGTCACAGTCATCCCTTCCCAGATCCTACTTGGAATACCACAGACAAGGTTTAGACTTTCCGGATCTCAGGAATGGCCGCCAATAATTCTAGCCTATACCACGAAGGTTCCAATCTTAGATTAGAAACCCAAGAGATACACATTCAAGCTTGATTGCATGTAGAACGGAGGTGGTTGTCAGGCACGCGTCCATAGGTGAGAAGGATGATGAGTGTCACGGATCATCACATTCATCAGGTTGAAGTGCGAATGAATATCTTAGAATAGAAACAAGCATGATTGAATGGAAAACAGTAGTAATTGCATTAATCCATCAGGGATGAACTATTATATATTGCTGGAAAGCTCAGGATGTCTACTTTCCAACGCAATTGAGAGTGCACTAATTGGGCTTCTGTAGCACCATAAAATCTACTTCGAGTGCAGGGAGGTCAGAATCCAACAGTATCTGTAGTCCTTTTTCAGCCTCTGAATCAGATTTTTGCTCAGGTCCCTCAATTTCAGTCAGAAAATACCTGAAATCACAGAAAAACACACAAACTCATAGTAAAGTCCAGAAATGTGATTTTTGAATAAAAACTAATAAAAACATAATAAAAACTAACTAAAATATACTAAAAACATACTGAAAATAATGCCAAAAAGTGTATAAATTATCCGCTCATCACAACACCAAACTTAAATTATTGCTTGTCCTCAAGCAACTGAAAATCAAATAGGATAAAAGAAGAGAATATACAATGAATTCCAAAAACATCTATGAAGATTAATCTTAATTAGATGAGCAGGGCTCTTAGCTTTTTGCTTCTGAACAGTTTTGGCATCTCACTTTATCCTTTGAAGTTTAGAATGATTGGCATCTATAGGAACTCATAATTCAGATAGTGTTATTGATTCTCCTAGTTCAGTATGTTGATTCTTGAACACAGCTTTTTCTTTTTCTTTCTTTTTTTCGCATTTTTTTCTTTCGCATATATTTTTTTTCTGCAAGCCCTTTTTTATTCACTGCTTTTGCTTGCTTCAAGAATTATTTTTATGATTTTTCAGATCATCAATAACATTTCTCGTTTTTTTTCTTTCAAGAGCCAACATTTTTAACAATCATAAACAACAAATTCAAAAATATGCACTGTTCAAGCATTCATTCAGAAAAACAAAAAGTATTGTCACCACATCAAAATAATTAATCTGTTTTAAAATTTGAAATTTATGTACTTTTTTTTCTTTTGCAATTAAAAACACTTTTTATTTAAGAAAGGTGATGGATTCATAGGACATTCATAGCTTTAAGACATAAACTTTAAATTTTATTAATCATGGAATGAAAATAAGACTTAAAAATAAATATAAGAGCAAATCAATAATAATAGAAGACAGAAAATTAAAATAGAAAAATAAATGACTCTTAAAATAGATTCATAATGACAGAGGCTATCACAGAGTTAGGACTCAACAACCTTGGTTTTGAGCAGTGGATGCTCCTTCAGTCTATGGGGTGTTTGGTCCTTCAAGGGAAAGCTTCTGGCGCTTCAGCTCCTGTAGCTCACGCCCCTGCTTCTCCTGTTCCTTCAGCAGCTTGCAGAGCATGCAGTTTTGATTCTGTTGTTCTTCCTTAAGTTGATCCACAGCTTCTTACAGCTTAGTGACAGATGCTTTTAGGCGGGTCCAGTAGTCAATTTTAGGGATTTCTGGGAGGAACTCCTGCGCCCTCCTTTTGATGGAGTTGTCTTGCACTTGTTGTCCTTCCATTGACTTCTTGGTGATTGGGTGTTCGATTGGAATGAATTCATCTACTCCTATCCTCACCCCAGCATCTTTACATAGCAGAAAAATTAAGCTTGGGTATGCCAGTTTGGTTTCAGTGGAGTTCTTGTTTGCAATTGTGTAAATCTCACAAGAAATCAGATGATGAATCTCCACTTCGTTTCCCTGCATAATACAATGAATTATCACCGCTCTTTTGACAGTGACCTCAAAGCGGTTGCTAGTGGGTAGTATGGAACGCCCAATGAAGTCCAACCAGCCTCTTGCAACTGGTTTGAGATCTCCTCTCTTGAGTTGGTTTGGGACACCTTTTGAATTGGTTATCCACTTAGTTCTAGGGAGGCATATGTCCTCTAGAACTTGGTCCAACCCCTTATCTTCTCTCACCATTCTCCTATTAAAGGATTCTGGATCATCTTGTAGTTGAGGCAGTTTGAAGACCTCTCTTATTTTGTCCAGATGGAAGTAAATAATCCTCCCTCTGACCATGGTTTGGTAGGTATGGAAGGCGGTTCTAGTTATTCTCTGCTTATCTGTCAGCCACATATTTGAATAGAATTCCTGAACCATGTTTCTTCCAACCCTTGTTTTAGGATTAGCTAGAATTTTCCATCCCCTGTTTCAAATTTGCTCTTGGATCTCCGGATATTCGTCTTCTTTCATATCGAATTTAACTTCTGGGATCACTGATCTTAGACCCATTATTTTATGGTAATGGTCTGCATGTTCTTTGGTGAAGAACCTTTCTTGATTCCAAAGACTCTTAATTTGGAGTATTCTCTTTCTTGCCTCTTGAATTGGTTTGTTTTCTCTTAGGAGCCATGATCTTGATGAGTCTTAGCTCAGTGATCACGGAAAAACACACTAAACTTAGACGTTTGCTTGCCCTCAAGCAAAAGAAAGGAAAGGGGAGAGAGAGGAGGAGATGCAAATTCGAATGGTGGAGAGGAGGGGATGGCCGAATGTGTATTTATAAGTAGAGGGGAGGGATTTCGAAAATTTTGAAAGAGATATGACATAAAGATATGATTGGTGGAAGAAAATAAAATCATGATATGAAAAAGATGAGATTTTTTTAATTGAAAAAGATATAAAGATGTTAAATCTGAAAATTTGTTTATGCATCTAAGAAATAAGAGATGATATGATGAGTTTGAAAAGATTTGGAAAGAAATTGAAAAGATACTTGAGTTTTTGAAGAAGATTTGGGAAGGATTTGAAAGAATTTTGAAAAGAGATTTAGAAAATTGTTGAATTTTTGAAAATTGAGGGTGAATGATGAAAGTTTGAAACATGTTTATGCAGAAAATTATGAGTCAAAACATAAAAATTTGAAAAATTTTAAAGTGAACAACAAAATCCTCTCCCCTTGTCTTTCTGGCGTTAAACGCCCAGAATGGATACCAGGGTTTAGGGTTTAGGGTTTAATGCCCATAAGTTGGCCATTGTGGGCGTTTAACGCCCAGCCAGGTACCCTGGCTGGCGTTAAACGCCAGAAATCCTTTGTTACTGGACGTTTTTCTGAACGCCCAGGATGCTGCAATTCTGGCATTAAACGCCCATAATGGTATCTATTCTGGCGTTTAACACCCAAAATGGTACCTTTACTGGCGTTAAACACCCAGAATGGTATCCATTCTGGCGTTTAACGCCCAAAATGCTCCTTACTGGCGTTTTCTTGCCAGTGAGCTCCTTTTCTCTGCTTTTTGTGCTGAATCCTTCTGTAACTTTGTGAATTCCTTCAATTTTGATGATTAATCTTGAAGAAAATTTATATTAAAATTCTCTAAGTATTAAGTAAAACAAATAACCTGCTAATGGCTGGGTTGCCTCCCAACAAGCGTTTCTTTATTGTCTTTAGCTGGACCTTGACTGAGCTTTATTCAAGCCTCAGTTTTGAGCATTCTTGCTCAAAATTGCTTTCAAGATAATGTTTAATTCTCTGTCCATTAACAATGAACTTTTTATCAGAGTCAACATCCTGAAGCTCAACATATCCAGGTGATACACTTGTGATCACATATGGTCCCCTCCACCGGGATTTCAATTTCTCGGGGAATAGTCTGAGCCTAGAGTTAAATAGCAGAACCTTCTGTCCTGATTCAAAGACTCTAGATGAAAGTTTCTTGTCATGCCACTTTTTTTCTTTCTCCTTGTAAATTTTAGCATTTTCAAAAGCATTGAGTTTGAATTCCTCTAGCTCATTCAGCTGGAGCAATCTTTTCTCTCCAGCTAACTTGGCGTCCAGGTTTAGGAATCTGGTTGCCCAGTAAGCCTTATGTTCCAGTTCCATGGGCAGATGACAAGCCTTGCCATACACAAGCTGGTATGGAGAGGTTCCTAAAGGAGTCTTGAATGCTGTTCTGTATGCCCACAGAGCATCATCCAAGCTTTTTGCCCAATCCTTTCTACAGGCAATTACAGTCCATTCCAGGATTCTTTTTAGTTCACTATTAGAGACTTTAGCCTGCCCATTTGTCTGTGGATGATATGGAGTTGCTACTTTGTGGCTAATTCCATATCGGACCATAGCAGAGTAAAGCTGTTTATTGCAGAAATGAGTGCCTCCGTCACTGATTAGTACTCTGGGGATGTCAAATCTGCTAAAAATATGTTTCTGAAGGAATTTTAGTACGGTCTTAGTATCATTAGTGGGTGTGGCAATTGCTTCTACCCATTTAGATACATAGTCTACTACCACCAAAATGTAAGTGTTTGAATATGATGGTGGGAAGGGACCTATGAAGTCTATACCCCATACATCAAACAACTCAATCTCTAAGATCCCTTGTTGAGGCATGGCATAACCATGAGGCAAGTTACTAGCTCTTTGGCAACTGTCACAGTTACGCACAAACTCTCGGGCATCTCTATAGAAAGTAGGCCAGTAGAAGCCACATTGGAGGACCTTAGTGGCTGTTCGCTCACCTCCGAAATGTCCTCCATACTGTGATCCATGGCAGTGCCATAGGATCTTCGGTGCCTCTTCTCTGGGTACGCATCTGCAGATCATTCCATCTGCACATCTCTTAAAGAGATATGGTTCATCCCATAAGTAGTACTTAGCATCCGAAATTAGTTTTTTCGTCTGCACCCTGCTGTACTCTTTGGGTATGAACCGCACAACTTTATAATTCGCAATGTCTGTAAACCATGGTACTTCCTGAATGGCGAAGAGTTGCTCATCCGGAAAGGTTTCAGAGATCTCAGTAGGAGGGAGGGACGCCCCTGCTACTGGTTCTATCTGGGACAAGTAATCGGTTACCTGGTTCTCTGTCTCTTTTCTGTCTCTTATTTCTATATCAAACTCTTGCAGAAGCAACACCCATCTAATGGGCCTGGGTTTTGAATCCTGCTTTGTGAGTAGGTAATTAAGAGCAGCATGGTCAGTGTACACAATCACTTTTGGACCTACTAAATAGGATCTAAACTTGTCAATGGCATAAACCACTGCAAGTAACTCTTTTTCTGTAGTTGTGTAATTCTTCTGTGCATCATTTAAAACACGGCTAGCATAGTAAATGACGTGCAAAAGCTTGTTATGCCTCTGTCCCAACACTGCACCAATGGCATGGTCACTGGCATCACACATTAGTTTGAATGGTAATGTCCAGTTTGGTGCAGAGATGACTGGTGCTGTGACCAGCTTGGCTTTCAGGATCTCAAACACCTGTAGACACTCTGTGTCAAACACAAATGGTGTGTCAGCAGCTAGCAGATTGCTCAGAGATTTTGCAATTTTCGAAAAATCCTTTATAAACCTCCTGTAGAATCTTGCATGTCCCATAAAGCTTCTGATTGCCTTTACATTGGCAGGTGGTGGTAATTTTTCAATTACCTCTACCTTGGCTTGATCCACCTCTATCCCCTTGTTTGAAATTTTATGTCCAAGGACAATTCCTTCAGTCACCATAAAGTGACATTTTTTCCAGTTTAAAACCAGGTTAGTCTCTTGGCACCTTTTCAGAACAAGTGCTAGATGATCAAGACAGGAGCTGAATGAGTCTCCAAATACTGAGAAGTCATCCATGAAGACTTCCAGAAATTTCTCTACCATATCAGAGAAGATAGAGAGCATGCACCTCTGAAAGGTTGCAGGTGCATTGCATAGACCAAAGGGCATCCTTCTGTAGGCAAATACTCCAGAAGGACATGTAAATGCTGTTTTCTCTTGGTCCTGAGGATCTACTGCAATTTGGTTGTAACCTGAATAGCCATCCAAAAAGCAGTAATAATCATGACCTGCTAGTCTCTCTAGCATCTGGTCTATGAAGGGTAAAGGAAAATGATCCTTTCTGGTGGCTGTATTGAGCCTTCTGTATTCAATACACATATGCCACCCTGTAACTGTTCTTGTGGGAACCAGTTCATTTTTTTCATTGTGAACCACTGTCATGCCTCCCTTTTTGGGTACAACTTGGACAGGGCTTACCCAGGGGCTATCAGAAATAGGATAAATAATCCCAGCCTCTAGTAACTTAGTGACCTCTTTCTGCACCACCTCCTTCATGGCTGGATTTAGCCGCCTCTGTGGTTGAACCACTGGCTTAGCATCATCCTCCAATAGGATCTTGTGCATGCATCTTACTGGGCTAATGCCCTTAAGATCACTTATGGACCACCCAAGAGCTGTCTTGTGTGTCCTTAGCACTTGAATTAGTGCTTTCTCTTCCTGTGGATTTAAAGCAGAGCTTATGATCACTGGAAAAGTGTTATTTTCTCCCAGAAATGCATATTTCAGGGATGGTGGGAGTGGTTTGAGCTCGGGTTTAGGAGGCTTATCCTCTTCCTGAGGAATTTTCAGAGGTTCTTTTATTTCCTTTGATTCCTCCGGATCAGGCTGAACATCTTTAAAGATGTCCTCTAGCTCTAATTCGAGACTTTCAGTCATATTGATCTCTTCCACCAAAGAGTCAATAATATCAGTGCTCATGCAGTTATTTGATGTGTCTGGATACTGCCTAGCTTTGACAGCATTTAATTTGAACTCATCTTCATTGACTCTCAAGGTCACTTCCCCTTTTTGTACATCAATAAGAGTTTGTCCAGTTGCTAGGAAAGGTCTTCCTAGAATGAGAGTTGCACTCTTGTGCTCCTCCATTTCCATCACTACAAAGTCAGTGGAAAAGGCAAATGGCCCAACCTTGACAATCATGTCCTCAATTATGCCTGATAGATATTTAATGGAGCCATTAGCAAGTTGAAGACATATCCAGGTTGGTTTGACTTCTTTAGTCAAGCCAAGCTTTCTGATAGTGGATGCAGGTATTAGGTTGATACTTGCTCCAAGGTCACATAGAGCTGTCTTGGTGCAAGCACCCTCTAATGTGCATGGTATCATAAAGCTTCCTGGATCTTGAAGCTTCTCTGGTAAGCTTTTCAGAATGACTGCACTGCATTCTTCAGTGAGAAACACCTTTTCAGTTTCTCTCCAATCCTTCTTATGACTTAAGATCTCTTTCATGAACTTAGCATAAGAGGGTATTTGCTCAAGTGCCTCTGCAAATGGGATCTTTATCTCAAGAGTCCTGAGATAGTCTGCAAAGTGGGCAAATTGTTTATCCTGCTCTGCTTGGCGGAGTTTCTGAGGATAAGGCATCTTGGCTTTATATTCTTCAACCTTAGTTGCTGCAGGTTTATTCCCTACAGAGGTGGTTGGAGAAGCCTTCTTAGAGGGGTTACTATCAGCACTTGCAGGTGTCTGATCCCTCATTGGCGTTCATTGGCGTTTGAACGCTAGGATTGGGTGCTGGATGGGCGTTTAACGCCAACTTCCCACCCTTTTCTAGCGTTTGAACGCCAGAACTGGGCAAGGAATGGATGTTCAACGCCAACTTTTCTCCCTTTTCTGGCGTTTGAACACCAGAAGTGGGCATCCACTGGGCATTTGACGCCAATCTTTCACCTTTTTCTGGCGTTTGAACACCAGAATTATTCCTCTCTGGGCTCTTGCTGTCCTCAGAGGGATTTTGGGCAGTGGTTTGGTCATCCTCTATCAGTTGTTCCTTTCTTGGCTTTCTGCTATTTTGAGCTGATTTATTCAATGTCTTCCCACTCCTTAATTGGACAGCTTGGCATTCTTCTGTTATCTGTTTAGATAGTTGCTGTCTTGTCTGATTCAATTATGCTTCTATATTCTTGTTAGCATTTTTAGTGTCTTGGAGCATCTCTTTAAATTCTGCTAATTGTTTTGTCACAAGGAGTAATTGCTGATTAAGTTCAACAATCTGTTCTTG
Organism: Arachis hypogaea; assembly: GCF_003086295.3. Lineage (NCBI taxonomy): Eukaryota > Viridiplantae > Streptophyta > Magnoliopsida > Fabales > Fabaceae > Arachis > Arachis hypogaea. The sequence goes on along the minus strand of NC_092046.1, from coordinate 50,866,878 downwards.
AGGATTAGGATCAGTAGTTACTGTCCTAGCCTCTTCTTTTATAAAGAACTCACTGCTTGAGTACAGATGTTGATTTCTAGCAACCGTGTCAATGAGTTCTTGAGCTTCTTCAATCGTCTTTCTCATGTGTATGGATCCACCAGCTGAGTAGTCTAGAGACATTTGAGCTCTTTCTGTAAACCCATAATAGAAGATGTCTAACTGTACCTACTCTGAAAACATTTCAGAGGGGCATTTCCTTAGCATCCCTCTGTACCACTCCCAGGCATTATAAAGGGATTCATGATCCTCTTGTTTAAAGCCTTGGATGTCCAGCCTCAGCTGTGTCATCCTTTTTGGAGGGTAAAATTGATTCAGGAATTTGTCTGATAGCTGTCTCCATGTTTTTATGCTTGTTGTGGGTTGGTTATTTAACCACCTCTTAGCTTGATCTTTTACAGTAAATGGAAACAATAATAATCTGTAGACATCCTGATCCACTTCTTTATCACGTACTGTGTCAGCAATTTGTAAGAACTGTGCCAGAAACTCAGTAGGTTCTTCCTGTGGAAGACTAGAATACTGGCAATTTTGCTGCACCATGATAATGAGTTGAGGATTTAGCTCAAAACTGCTTACTTTGATGGGAGGTATATAGATGCTACTCCCATATGCAGCTGTAATGAGGTTAGCATATGACCCCAGAGTCCTTCTGGACTGCTCATTTCCACTTAGGTCCATGATGGAGAAAGAGAGATGATGTGGATTGCAAATAAAATATATTTTTAAATTTTTATTTTATTTAATTAAAAGTAACCGAATAAAATAAAACGAAATAAATGAAAAATAAAATAAAAGTTTCGAAAATTAAGAGAAAAAGTAAAAAGATAAATAAATAATTCGAATGCTAAAATGGCTAATTAATTAAAAAGATTTGAAAAATTCTGGATATGATTTTCGAAAATTAGAAGAAAATGAAATAAAAGCAAATTGAAAACTAAATTAATTAATTAATTAAAAAGATTTTGGAAAAAGAATGCTTAGTTAATTTCGAAATATGAAAGAGAAAAGTAGTTAGGTGATTTTTTTGAAAATTATTTTGAAAAAGATATGATTGAGAAGATATGATTGCAATTTATATATAAAAAAAGATATGATTGAAGAAATTAAAAAGATTTGATTTTTATAAAAGATTTGAAAAGATCAATTTTTGAAATTAGAATTTTGACTTGACTAAAAAAAAGATATGATGTTGAAAATCTTTGACTAATTGAATGCAAACTTTCAAAATTTATGAGTAAAATAAGGAAAAGATATTTTTTTTTATTTTTGAATTTTAATGAGGAAAGAGAAAAACAACAAAATGACACTAAACTTAGAAATTTTAGATGAAAACAAAGAGAACAAACAAGAAAACTTTGAATGTCAAGATGAACACCAAGAACACTTTGAAGATCAAGATGAACACCAAGAACAAATTTTTGAAAAATTTTTAAGTAAATAAAATCACAAAAATACCAAACTTAAAATTTTTAGAAAATCAAACACAAATTGTCGAAAATTTAAAGGAAAACACAAAGAAGACACTAAACTTAGAATTTTTAAAGATCCAGAAGAAACTAGGAACATGCAAATTCGAAAAATCAAAAGAAAATAAAAGCATGCAATTGACACCAAACTTAAAATATGAAACTAAACTCAAATAAAATATTCAAATTTAGTGACTTTAAACCAACAAAAATAAATTATTCCTAATCTAAGCAACAAGATAAACCGTCAGTTGTCCAAACTCGAACAATCCCCAGCAACAGCGCCAAAAACTTGGTGCACGAAATCACAATCACACTTTTGCAATTCCGCACAACTAACCAGCAAGTGCACTGGGTCGTCCAAGTAATACCTTACGAGAGTAAGGGTCGATCCCACAGAGATTGTCGGCTTGAAGCAAGCTATGGTTATCTTGTAACTCTTAGTCAGGATATCAATAATTCTTAGATTTAATTGTAAAAAGTAAAAGAACATGAAATAAATACTTGTTTTGTAGTAATGGAGAACATGTTGAGGTTTTGGAGATGCTCTATCTTCTGAATCTCTGCTTTTCAACTGTCTTCTTCTTCATGCACGCAGGGCTCCTTCCATGGCAAGCTATATGTTGGTGGATCACTGTTGTCAATGGCTACCATCCGTCCTCTCAGTGAAAATGGTCTAAATGCGCTGTCACCGCACGGCTAATCATCTGTCGGTTCTCACTCATGTTTGAATAGGATCCATTGATCCTTTTGCATCTGTCACTACGCCCAGCACTCGTGAGTTTGAAGCTCGTCACAGTCATCCCTTCCCAGATCCTACTCGGAATACCACAGACAAGGTTTAGACTTTCCGGATCTCAGGAATGGCCGCCAATAATTCTAGCCTATACCACGAAGGTTCCAATCTTAGATTAGAAACCCAAGAGATACACATTCAAGCTTGATTGCATGTAGAATGAAGGTGGTTGTCAGGCACATGTTCATAGGTGAGAAGGATGATGAGTGTCACGGATCATCACGTTCATCAGGTTGAAGTGCGAATGAATATCTTAGAATAGAAACAAGCGTGATTGAATGGAAAACAGTAGTAATTGCATTAATCCATCAAAACACAGCAGATCTCCTCACCCCCAACCATGGGGTTTAGAGACTCATGCCGTCAGAAATACAATATGAAACGTGTAAAGTGTCATGAGGTACAAGATGAATCACTAAAAGTAGTTTTTATAGTAAACTAGTGACCTAGGGTTACAGAAAATGAGTAAGCTAGAATAGTTAGTGTAAAAATCCACTTCCGGAGCGCACTTGGTGTGTGCTTGGGCTGAGCATTGAAGCTTTCATGTGTAGAGACCTTTCTTGGAGTTAAATGCCAGCTTTTGTGCCAGTTTGGGCGTTTAACTCCAGTTTTCATGCCAGTTCTGTCGTTTTGACGCCAGAATTTCTATGCTGACTTGGAACACCGGTTTGGGCCATCAAATCTCGAGCAAAGTATGGACTATTATATATTTCTGGAAAGCCCAGGATGTCTACGTTCCAATGCAATTGAGAGCACGCCAATTGGGCTTCTGTAGCTCTATAAAATCTACTTCAAGTGCAAGGAGGTCAGAATCCAACAGCATCTGTAGTCATTTTTCAGCCTCTGAATCAGATTTTTGCTCAGGTCCCTCAATTTCAGCCAGAAAATACCTGAAATCACAGAAAACTACACAAACTCATAGTAAAGTCCAGAAATGTGATTTTTGAATAAAAACTAATAAAAACATAATAAAAACTAACTAAAATATACTAAAAATAATGCCAAAAAGCGTATAAATTATCCACTCATCAAGCACCAAGACCTGCATCTGAAAAATAGAGATATATGGAATGAAAATCTCCAACCCTTGGGTTTCTAGTTCTGTAAAAGTGCCAAATAAATATAATACACTATAATAAGAGCTCACGAAGCATCCTAATCTTCCTTTCATCAATTGTTCACCCTAGGTTCTCACTAATCCATAACTTAGGCAACTATCCTAGGAGATACTAAGTCTATTTTAATTTCTCATCTTTTCCAACTTTCCAAACTTTCCAACTTCCAATTTAGAACAAAACCAACACTAACTAAACTGACTTAGTGATTCCATATCAATCATCTCATATCTCCACCCGGAGCAAGTGAAATCACTTCACTACGTTTACCCAGAGAACTCAATTTATCTCATTCAATACTCATCATTGTTAATTAATCATTTCATCATTTCATTTCCAACAAGGACAACCCTCAATGTCAACCAACACTAGCATGAGGGACTGACGTTAGGATTTTTGCCAGTAAAGAATTTCATAAAAACAGTCGCGTTGTAGATATAGTCTCTAAACCGACAAAAATCCCTTCGTACAAACGTTTTGGTTGTCACAAGTAACAAACCCCTTTGAAATTGATAACCGAGTATTCAAACCTCAGATCGTCTTCTCAAGGAATTGCAGGGAGGTATGTTCTTATTATTGGTTATGAGTTTGTAAATTGGGGTTCTGGAGTTTGGGCAATGCGCACAGGTATATTTTCAAGCAATAAAAATAAATAAATAACTGTAAAATAAACTCTTGGCAAGTTATGAGAACCGAAAGTCCTATCCTGGTTATCCTTATCAATTGTGATGAGAATTGGATTTTTCTCCCACTTTGTTAACCTCTAACTATGAAGGTAAGTTAAGTGGATGAATTAATTCTGATTCCTCAAGTCCTGGTCTTTCCTTAGGAAAAGTTAGAGTTAGTGGAACTCGAATTAATTCTTGAAGAATTCCAATTTTCAATCAACAATGAGTTTGATAACTCAAGAGTCTCCAATTATTTAACCAAAGCCAAAAGGGAAGAAAGTCTACTTGAATGAAAATAACTTGGATAAACATAGAGCATTAATAAATTAAAGAGAGCAATCATAAGTCTGAAATACCTCAAATTATATTAAATAAATTATTCAAATCATAACATGGAAAAGTTCATAAATTCAATTGGAAAAATAAATAAAAATAAAGAACCTGGGATTGAGAGTCACTCCTAAAACTAAGAGAAGTCCTAAATCCTAATCCTAAGAGAGAGGAGAGAACCTCTCTCTCTAAAAACTACATATACTCCTAAAGTTGTGAATATGAGAGCTTCTTTTTGAATGGATGTATTTCCCCACTTTATAGCCTCTAATCTGTGTTTTCTGGGCCGCAAACTGGGTCAGAAACAGCCCAGGAATCGCTGGAGAAGAATTCAAACACGCTGATTTCCGTCACTACGACGCGGCCGCATAGATCACGCGGTCGCGTCGCCTAGAGTCAAGGAAACTATAGCATATTATATATCAAATCGAAGCCCCGGACGTTAGCTTTCCAACGCAACTAGAAGCGCGTCATTTGGACTTCTGTAGCTAAAGTTATAGCTGTTTGAATGCGAAGAGGTCAGGCTGGACAGCTTAGTAATTTCTCCAACTTCTTGTATTCCTTCCACTTTTGCATGCTTCTTTTCCATCGTCCAAGCCATTCCTGCCTTATAATATCTGAAAACACTTAACACACATATCAAGGCATATAATGGTAATAAGAGAGGATTAATAATAAGCAAATATAAGATCAAAGAAGCATATTTTCAATCAAAGCACATAATCAGGAAGGCAAATGTAAAACCATGCAAATCATATGAATAAGTGGGTGAAAGGCTGATAAAAACCACCCAAATGAGCACAAGATAAACCATGAAATAGTGGTTTATCAACCTCCCCACACTTAAACATTAGCATGTCCTCATGCTAAGCTCAAGAGAAGCTATAAAGATGGAGAGAAATGATAGAATGTATGAAATGCAACCTAAGAATGTAACTACATGCAAAAAATGTTTCTACCTACTTGGTTAGAAGTAAATAAGCTCTTCAAGACAAACATAAACCAGATTTCACTAATTCAAATCATACAATAAAAAGCAAGTAAACTTGTAAGAAGATAGCTCATGAAAGCAGGAAACATAGAATCAAGCATTGAACCCTCACTGGTAGTGTGTATCACTCTAATCTCTCAAGTGTATAGGGTTATTCACTCTACTCTTCTCTAGTCATGCTTTCTAAACCTTGTTCTTCATCTAACCAATCAACAATATTTAATATACTAATGCAAACATCATGAGGTTTTTTTCAAGGTTGTAATGGGGCTAAGGTAAGGGTAAACGTATATATATGGCTAAGTGAGCTTTATAAATTGAATCTTTAATTAACCTAAGCTCTCACCTAATATACATATACTCTATATACTTTTAAATTCATGCCTAGCTACCCATAATTCCCACTTTTGTATAATTCCCATATTCATGTACCAAATTTTCTTTAATTTTTTTATCATATGTGCATTGATCTTTTATTAAACTTAATATTGGGGTAATTTTGTCCCCTTATTTATTTACTTATATTATATATATTTTTTCTCTTTTTTTTTGTAGAGAAATAAGCATAACTTATCAATGCACATGGATTTTCTATTATTTTTCTATTTTGGTTTTTCATGAGTAGGTTTCCAAATTCCCAATATTCAAATAAATTAGAAACATGATACATTCCCTTATTAACCCATGTTCCCACAATTTCCCTACACTTAGTTGATGCACAATCTTTATCTTAAGCTAACCAAAGATTCAATTGGGGTTTTTTATTTGTTTTTCTGCTTAAGACTAGTGATATGGTAAAGTATAGAATAAATGGGGATTAAAAGGCTCAAAGTGGCTGACAAGGGTGATTTAAAGGGTAGGCTTATTTGGGATAAGTGAGCTAAAATCAAACAATGGCCTCAATCATATGCAAGCATGTAAATACACTAAATAATGGACATATAGATTGGAACAAAATATAGATTACAATTATAAAGAAGAAAACACACAGGAATAATATATTTATGGTTAAAAAATGTAACCATATAAATAAGCTCAAATCTCACAGGTTGTGTGTTCTTTAACTCAAAAAACATGTTCCAAATACAACTTCAAACAAGTTTTAATATAAATTTTTTTTTCATTTTAAATTAGTGAAATTTTTTTTCAAAGATAGGGTCTTAAAAAGAAACTTATTATTTTAACCAAGCAGTAACTAAATGCATAAAATCAAATAAATATGCAAATGCAACAACTAATTTAACGAAGAAAATTAAAACATTGGTGTTGAGACAGGGATGTACTAACCCACGGAGATCGGTATCGACCTCCCCACACTTAAAGATTGCACCGTCCTCGGTGCATGCTGAGATGTGCAGGTGGATGGGTTGTTTCATCTGTTGCTTTTCTCTAAGGATTGTGCAGATGGACTTGTCTGTCTCCCCATGTAAACGTCTTCCGGTTCTCTTCCTGGTGGCCATCCTGAAAGAAAAAGGGAAGAAAGGTAACCCAATAATAGAGATAAGAAAATAAATGAAGTATGGTTGGGTTAATGCCAAATGAAAAGGGTCTCATTTACATAGTAGCTACAACATGTAAGTGAGAAAACAATAGAAGCCATGGCATACCAGTGGTGCAGAATATGCAACAATGGGGAAGAGAGTGGGGAAGGAAAGATAATATAAATTAAAAATCAATACAAAAGTAATACAGGTATAAAAGATTGGCATTGATTTAAATAATATTACCTAACCAGAATAAAACAAGTCATAAGCACCAAGATAATACCAGAAAAGAAATAACAGTTGAATAAGAACATTTGAACACCAATGGTAAAATAATAAATTTAGAAAAATAAAAATATGCAATGAATGAAAGTATGAAAATAAATAAAATAAAATAAAATGAGAGGGAAAAAGGATGAGAAGAAGAAAAAGAAAGTGAGAAAGAAAGAAGAAAAGATAGAAGAAATTAGGATTAGAAAAGAAAAATAAGATAATTGGCACTAATTTGGATAGGTTGTGCGACGCTGGCGACGTGGTCGCGTGGGTGACGCGGTCGCGTGGTGCGCGATAAGGTTGGGTGACGCAGACGCGTGAGGCACGCGATCGCGTGACTTGATTTGTGCTAGTGGCGCGAGTGCAGCCTCGCGGTCGCACAACTCTCTGTTCAAAACTTAGTATTGCCAAAATCCAGGGTGACGCGGTCGCATGGTCGATGCGATCGCGCGGGTGGCCTTTTTCTTAAAATGACGCGGCCACGTGGGAAACGCGGTTGTGTGGTAGGGCTTGGGCTTCCAGCACGAGTCCAGCCCAATTCCAGCTCAACTTTCGGCCATACACCTTGTTACGTCGAAATCCAGGGCCACACGGTCGCGTGGGTGACACGGATGCGTAGGGAAGCCATTTTGCAAATGACGCGACCGCATCAGCGACGCGGTCGCGTGGGACGATTTGTGCCCTTGGCACGCCTCCAGCCCTGCTCCTGCGTAACTCTCTGTTCAATTTCTTTTCCTCCTAACGCACTGGTGACGCAGATGCGTCAGCGACGCTGCCACGTCACGTGCATGCTTTTTTTTTATGCAGTATGCAGAATGCAATGATTAATATAAATGTGATGCAAAACTCCAGGTTCAATATAATAAAATAAAATAAAACTCGAAAATAAATAAAACTAAATAAAAATGAAAAAGGAACGATCATACCATGGTGGGTTGTCTCCCACCTAGCACTTTTAGTTAAAGTCCTTAAGTTGGACATTTGGTGAGCTTCCTGTTATGGTGGCTTGTGTTTGAACTCATCTAGGAATCTCCACCAATGTTTGTAATTCCAATAGCCTCCGTGATCCCAAACTAGGCATGTAAAGCCTTTGAGCAGCTTCAAACAGATTCTTAGGCTCCCGGGGTGTTGGATGTCAGAACAGATTCCAGGATCCCAAACCTTGCTATTGCACCCGTCTTCTTGTTGATCATCATGATTCCATCCGGGTGGCAAGCAGTCTGAATTCTCACTAAAGCGGCCAACCAACTTCCTAGACCCATTCAGTTAAGCTCTACACCAACCTTTGCGTTTAAACTTAAAGCTTCCAACCATGATGAACCTTGCAGGATAATTCTTACCACTGGCCATCTTCCTCTTACTCTTAATGCCACAAAGAGCTCTAAGTTGACCATCCGTCTCCAGTAGCCCATATTCAAGTGGAATTAGAAAGCTAAGGGATATGAATTTTACCCACTTGAATGTTGTGAAGGATGATGGCAACTTAGGGGGAGGTATTTTTAATGAAATTGCAAGCTCCACTCCCTTGTGCTCTTTTTTTATAACTACCACCTCCTTGCAAGCTTCTTCAATTTCAACCTCTTCCTCTTGGTAGCTTTCTTCCAATTCAATCTTCTCTTCATTTCTTTCCAAGGGCATGGGAGGTTGTGCTTCTTCTTCTTGAATCTCCATCTCTTGATCAACCTCTTCCAAGTCTTCAACTGTGATATGCCTTGGAGGTTGTACACCCTCCTCAGCATCAATTTCAAACGTCTTGGAAGGGGGTTCTATGACTGGACTTTCCCATGGAGGTTCTGCATCTCCTAAGTCTTCAACCACTTCTTCTTCTTTAATAATTCCGGCTTCCTCCACTTGTTCCAGTACAAAGTCATGCTACGTACTGTTCACTGGAGTTTCTAGTATCTCCTTCATGCTACGTTCTTCATTAGATTGTCCACATGAAGCCATGGGGGTTCCTTGAGTGTCTGAACGTCGGGAAGCTAATTGAATTATCGCCTGCTCAAATTGACGAATGGTTGCATGAAATCGATCCACTGTTTCCTTGAAACGATCCTTTGTCTCTTGATGCACTCAGCTTTCATAAATAGGATCATAGTGCTCTTGGATTGATGGACATGGAGATGGTGAATATTGAAGTGGTGGTTCTTGTGAGTAATTATGTTGGAATTGGGGTGGTTCTATATATGGTTCATATGGCTCATAAGGTTGTTGGTATGGTGGTTGAGGGTTAGGGTCATATGGAGGTGAATGGCGGAAAGGGGCTTGTGAGTTTGGTGGTTCAAAGGTATGTTGAGGAAAGGGTTCATAGGCGTATGGTGGTGGTTGTTGATAATCAAAAGAGCGCTCACCATAGCCATTGCCTTGATATGCATTACAGAATGGTTGTTGACAGTCCATTGAGGTGGTTGTTGCCATGAGGGTTGATCAAATCCTTGTGGCTCCTCCCATCTTTGATTGTTCCAACCTTGATGCCTATTCTCATTGTAGTTTCCATTCCTAACAACAACATTGAAATCAAACTTGAAGCGAGAGGGGTGAGAATTCATAGTAGCTAATAAAAATTAAAAACAAAAATAAAAATAAATTTAAATTAAAAGGTTATTTAAATTTTTGAATTTGAAAATTAAATTTTGAAATTTTGAATTTTAAATTTTTGAATTTTGAATTTTTTTGAAAATTGAAATTTGAAATTTTTTAAATTTGAATTTTGAAATTTGATTTTTGAAATAAGATAAGAAAAAATAAAAAATTTTAAAATAAAAACCAATAACCTCTTAACTTAAGAAAAAGCAAAAATAAAAATAAAAATAAAAATAAAAATAAAAACAAATAAACAAGCAAAAATAAAATATTTAGAATAACCAATAATAAGGCACACATTTGCAATTCCCCGACAACGGCGCCATTTTGACGTTAGGATTTTTGCCAGTAAAGAATTTCATAAAAACAGTCGCGTTGTAGATATAGTCTCTAAACCGACAGAAATCCCTTCGTACAAACGTTTTGGTTGTCACAAGTAACAAACCCCTTTGAAATTGATAACCGAGTATTCAAACCTCGGGTCGTCTTCTCAAGGAATTACAGGGAGGTATGTTCTTATTATTGGTTATGAGTTTGTAAATTGGGATTCTGGAGTTTGGGCAATGCGCACAGGTATATTTTCAAGCAATAAAAATAAATAAATAACTGTAAAATAAAATCTTGGCAAGGTATGAGAACCGGAAGTCCTATCCTGGTTATCCTTATCAATTGTGATGAGAATTGGATTTTTCTCCCACTTTGTTAACCTCTAACTATGAAGGTAAGTTAAGTGGATGAATTAATTCTGATTCCTCAAGTCCTGGTCTTTCCTTAGGAAAAGTTAGAGTTAGTGGAACTCGAATTAATTCTTGAAGAATTCCAATTTTTAATCAATAATGAGTTTGATAACTCAAGAGTCTCCAATTATTTAACCAAAGCCAAAAGGGAAGAAAGTCTACTTGAATGAAAATAACTTGGATAAACACAGAGCATTAATAAATTAAAGAGAGCAATCATAAGTCTGAAATACCTCAAATTATATTAAATAAAATATTTAAATCATAACATGGAAAAGTTCATAAATTAAATTGGAAAAATAAATAAAAATAAAGAACATGGGATTGAGAGTCACTCCTAAAACTAAGAAAAGTCCTAAATCCTAATCCTAAGAGAGAGGAGAGAACCTCTCTCTCTAAAAACTACATCTACTCCTAAAGTTGTGAATATGAGAGCTTCTTTTTGAATGGATGTATTTTCTCACTTTATAGCCTCTAATCTGTGTTTTCTAGACCGCAAACTAGGTCAGAAACAGCCCAGAAATCGCTGTTGAAGAATTCAAACACGCTGATTTTCGTCACTGCGACGCGGCCGCATGGATCACGCGGTCGCATCACCTAGCGTCAGGGAAACTATAGCATATTATATATCAAATCGAAGCCCCAGACGTTAGCTTTCAAATGCAACTAGAACTGCGTCATTTGAACCTCTGTAGCTAAAGTTATAGCCGTTTGAGTGCGTAGAGGTCAGGCTGGACAGCTTAGCAATTTCTCCAACTTCTTGTATTCCTTCCACTTTTGCATGCTTCCTTTCCATCCTCCAAGCCATTCCTGCCTTATAATATCTGAAAACACTTAACACACATATCAAGGCATCTAATGGTAATAAGAGAGGATTAATAATAAGTAAATATAAGATCAAAGAAGCATGTTTTTAATCAAAGCACATAATCAGGAAGGCAAATGTAAAACCATGCAAATCATATGAATAAGTGGGTGAAAGGCTGATAAAAACCACCCAAATGAGCACAAGATAAACCATGAAATAGTGGTTTATCAGGGACCTCTTAGTTGTGCAAATACAAACAAAGCAAAAAAGGAATACGTAAGTAGATTCAAGGAAGACAAGTAGAAATTAATCATGTAAGATATACAAGTAGACAAACGATACAATTAAGCAAACCCGAAAAAATCAAACATATGCAAATGATGTATGCCTGCCCCATGGCTAATAAGCTCATCTGTTGGTTATATAGCCAAACCCGACACACCTGGTAGCTATCCCGGATATCATCTCTTTACACGAAGAGAATCCTCAACCTTCCAGGAGGGAATCCTCAACCTACCATTCAGAGAGAGACTATGATGTGATGATAGAATCCTCAACCAAACTCATTCACACCACAGCTAGGAATCGAATCAAAGGGAATTATCAACCTTTTCTATTCAATTTCCTGATGTAGCAAGAAAGGGAATCCTCAACCCCGCTTGCCCACCGTAACAAGAGAGGAAATCTTCAACCTCTTCTTGTTCATCACAGCAAGAGAGAGAATTCTCAATCTCAGCTTGCCTATTCATGAGCAGTGTTCATACCCTGGGTCGAGCTATCTGACCTGGGCTGATTGAAGATAAAGCGACCGACCTCTTTAGGTTAGTTCCCTCGACCTCTTCAGGTCAGTTCTGCCGACCTCTTCTTTAAAGAGTTCGGCCAAATCACTACAAGAAGCCCAAGCAGGCCCAAACAAAGGGACATAGCCCAAATCTAAAAGCAGTTAAAGCCTAGAAAGATAAAGGTAGTCCCCCTTAGAGATAAGATGACTTCACTTAAAAGATAAGATAAGATAACTAACTTATCTTATCTAGAAAGGTCAGCCCACACTACTATAAATACACTGGAGCACCCAAGTATAACTCATACTCTGATTCTACACAAAATACCTGCTTAAGCATCGGAGTCTCTTGCAGGTACCACCACCCTCCGGTGACGAAGGATCAGCAGCACCACCAAGCCCAGCAACTCGGACACGATAGCTCCAACCACCATCGCAGATCTCATCCGAGATCGACCTTCAGTTTCAGGTAACCCTCGGAACAAGCGGGATCCAACCATCGTCTTTACCATTTCATTTCGAAACTGATTTCAATTCAACACAAACAAAAATACCCAAAATCCGAATTAATAATTATAGAATTTAAGTTGAAGGGAATCCTCAACCTTCGATCTAACCCTCAGTGAATCCATCTATTTCCTCAATCAATTTCATATTCAATTAGTTCACCACTCATAAATCCTCATCATTAACTCGATTTCTCACTCAATCTCATTCTCATCATGCTCATTAAAAATCAATTCATCACCATCTCTCCTTATCAAAATCATCCTCATTATCCGCAATCAAATCAATCATCATCACTATCTCTCATTATCATACACCAATCAAATCGGTTATTACTCGTAATCATATTCATCCTCATTATACATCGTTTCACACTTAGTTCATTTTCATTCAATTCACTAACTAAACTTTTTTGGTCTCGTTCCTAACTCCTTTATCCTTAATTACACTGATTCTAGACTCTTATCGGTATAAAAGTTTAAAAAACTAGAAGAATGGTTAGGTAAAACCCAAGAAATTAGTGAATAATTAGTCAATAAAATAATTATTAATCTAAGAAATTAGAAAATAAAATTTTAGAGTTTAATGTGGTAGAATTAATTAAAATATAAATTTTGACACCAATTATAAAGAAATTGGCCCAAGATTGGGTCGAACATACCGAACCGAACAAACCGTGCCTGTATTGGGCCCAAGGCCCAACCCAAGCCTCATTAAATAAAACAACTCAGCCATCTTTCTTCCTCATTACATGAGGAACACTGAACAATAAGGGAGGGGCTGAATATGAAGCTCAAACCCTAACACCAATTTCAAACCAAGATATCTTCCTACTCCGAGCTCCGATCACCACACCGTTTGCGGCTACGCGACCAGCGCGATGAGCTCTACAAAAATCAATAACTAATTTGGTAAGAAAACCATATTTAAGTTTCAGTTATATCCTCCCCAAATTTCGAAATTCAATCTGTAACTATGTTGAATTTTGCTTGATTTCGGTGTTTAGGTTCGAATTAACTTGCGGGTATTGTCGGGTTTAGCTCATTGGAGCTGTGGGTCAGGTAAACACCCTCAAACCCTTTTAAAATGTAGAGTTAGTGATCTTTACATTGATTTTGGTGATAATTGTGTTGTTAGATTAAAATTGGTTGTTGATTGGAGTCGATTTGAGAATTTGGAAGCTTGTGATCAAGACCTAGAGGCTGCGTTTTTCTTGGAGAAGAGCTGGGATTTCAAAGCTTGGGGTGTGGTATATGAGAGAGGTGTTTCAGGTTTATCGGGAAAATAACCAAGGTATGGTTTTGGTTTCTCGTAATTAAAATATAATATGTCGTGAAAATGTGGGTTAGTTGACCGTAAGATAAAAATTGAATTATTGATGTGGTTGGTGATTGAGATTTAGTTAATATGTATGTTCGTTAGTAATTTTGAGATTATGGTTGAGGTTGTGATATTGTGATGTGTAATATTGTATGTGAAGGTTGCTAAATGATAATGATTATGTTTATTGTTATGTTGTTTTGAACTTGAATTATTGGATTAAAAACTTGGTGAAGATGGAAAGTAAGTATGTTGAGAAGTGTTGTGGTGTTGGTATTGTGTTTGGTAGAGGTAATTAATGATTGATGAGATATTTTGGTGAGAAACGAATCTCTCCCAAAACACCCAAAACTAACCGGCAAGTGTACCGGGTCGTATCAAGTAATAAAAACTCACGGGAGTGAGGTCGATCCCACAGGGATTGAAGGATTGAGCAATTTTAGTTTAGTGGTTGATTTAGTCAAGCGAATCAAGTGTTGGTTGGGTGATTTGTGATTTGCAGAATGTAAATTGCATGAAATTTAAGAGAGCGGGAAAGTAAATTGCTGAAACTTAAAGAAAAAGAAATTAAATGGCAGAAACTTAAAGTGCAAGAAATGTAAATTGCAGAAACTTAAAGTGCAAGAAATGTAAATTGCTTGGAATGTAAAGGGGATTGGGATGTGGATTTGCAGAATTTAAACAAGGAAAAACTAAATTGCATCAAACAGAAGAAGGAATAGGGAATTGGGATTGAACCGAATCTGAAAGCAGTAAAGTAAATGAACAATGAAAGCATTAAACAGAGAATTGAAATGAGAATTTAGATCTCAGGACCCAGAGACTAGAAAACCAAGTCTAGATCTCAATGCCTTCCTAGATCCAACAAGAACAATAGCAAGGAAATTGTAAATTGCAAAGAAAAGAGATGAAGAGCAATAAACCGGAAATGAAATTCAGTAAATAAAGCAGAGAGATCCAAGATTGAGATTGAAACAGAATTTCTTCAATTCTCCAATCCAAGATCCAAGACAAAATGTAAAATGAAATTGCAAGTAAAAGGAAACAAAGAAATTCAAGTTCACAAGCTTCCCAAAAACTATATTGAAAATTCTAAAAGGAAAACTCTTAAAGGAAAACTCTCCAAAAAAGCTCCCCTCAATAACTTGAATTCTATCCTATTTATACACTTTCCAAAATGATCTTCAAGCCTTGAGTTGGGCCTTTGTTCTTGGTGGAATTGGGTTGAAAGAGGCCTTGGTTGATTGCTCTTGAAGATTGAAGAAGAACCGAAGTGAACCAATTGAACCGGTTTTTGAAGTTGGCCAAAGTTAGTCTCAACGTTAGGGTCAAAGTTAGGGGTCTAACTTTGCCCCTAACTTTTCATCGCAGCAAGCTTGATTTCCTGGTTTGGACGTTGGTGCCAACGTTAGGGGTCTAACTTTGACCCTAACGTTGGCAATGCTTGGTGTGATTGGCGCCAACGTTAGCCTCCAAGTTAGGGGGCTAACGTTGGCGCAAACGTTGGCCTTCCCCCTTTGTGATTTAAGTGCCAACGTTAGCCTCCAAGTTAGGGGGCTAACGTTGGCGCAAACGTTGGTGCCCAGGGGAGAAATTCTCAAGTTCCAACATTAGCCTCCAAGTTAGGGGGCTAACGTTGGAGCTAACGTTGGCCACTTCCAGGGAGTGATTTACATGCCCAACGTTAGCCTCCAAGTTAGGGGGCTAACGTTGGGGCTAACTTCATGCAACCCGGTTCAATTTTCATTTATTCCATTGTCCTCTCTTCACTCCTAGCCATTCCTCTTTGCTTCAACCTTTCTCCAAGCCTTCTTCACCTATCATTGATCAACCAAACTAATCAAAGCTTTGCTCAAAATCGTGAGGTATTCAATCTTCCACAATATGCAACAATTATAGCTCAAAACCTCATAAAATGGCATGAATTCACATATGGTTGGTTAAATCAAGGGAAACATGAAATTCTACTCAATTAGCTTGCTTGTAGCTCAAGAAAGTGCATAATTCTAATGAAAACTAAAGAAAAAGACTAGCTAAAATGGGCTAAGATGACTTGTCATCACAACACCAAACTTAAAGCTTGCTTGTCCCCAAGCAAGAAATAAATTTATGCTCAGAAATTCTTTCAGTCAAGATGGATTGAGGAACACTTGTAAAGTGCAGTGAGTGAAGTGATCAAGTATCAGTGGGGTGAACTCTAAATTATATGCTTATGCAAGGGCTTCAGTGCTCACTAGTCCTTACATATTGGGAGTCGTAGGTCTTAGGATTTTCATCCAAATGGTACCATGGAGATCTCTTTATGTGTAATCACCTTTGAAGCAGCTTATAGTTTCTGTGCTTTGGCCTCGACTCTAAGTATCATGTCTCAAGGCGGCTCTTTAGATAAGCTTTCAATCAATACTCCTAAACCAGTTGGTTTTAAGGTATTAGGTGTTAAAGCACCCCTCAGGATTTACTTGCTCAAGCCTCTTTCCTTGACACATCTCAACCACAAGCATTTACTAGGATAACAACTCTTTGAGTCATTGTTTCTTCTTTCTTTTCTGCCTAGTAATTGATGCTCAGAGCCTTGGGCCATGTTCTTTTTGTTTTTGTATTTTCTTTTCTTTCTTTTGTTTTGTTTGCTGCTTCTTGGATCAATAGATTTTTGAGAATCTCCACAATACTTCTTTGAACTTCTTGTCCCGCCTATGAGCTCCCATGCAAGTTTTCACAAGCATGCAACCTCAGTACAAAATCATATAACCAGAACCACCACTTCTCCTAATCTTTTGCTTGCCTCAAAATTGTTTAATTCCTCAATCCTTCTTTTCAAAGAACTTTCATGTGATGCATTTCTTGGAAATTGAGTGCAAACAAGTTTTGAAGATAAGAATGTTGTGAATGATCAAACATCTTGCTTATTGACTTATAAAGAAAGAAATTATACCATGTATGCAGGCAGGGGTAAATAGAAAAGAAACTATACTATGCAGACAGGCAGGGTAGATCAGGATACAATCCAACTTTCAATCACAGCAACATTTGATGCAAAACCATGACTTAACAATACAACCTGTTGAAGTTTACTTGCTTTCCTCCTTCTCATCATCATCATTGCTGGCCTTTAGGTTCATCTTTTGTTTCTTTGGTTGATGATGCTCAGTCCTTCCAACAGCTTGTATGGACCTCTGCAATGATATTGAAAGTTGCTTGTTTCCCAAGTACTTAGAAACAATGGTTAGCATGCAGGATTTATTTGTGGGCCTTTGTACTTACTTTGGTGTGAGAACACCAAACTTAGTACCTTGCCAATGGATCTTATGCATCAGATTAACCATGTGTAAAACTCTTTTTCTTTTTCAAAAATGACAAAACTGAAAACTAGGAAACAGCAGAATAGTTAACTAGTTCATCCATCATGCTTGAAGCCATCATTATGCAGAGAGTGAGAATGTGTTTTATAATGGGATTTTGGTGAAACACCAAACTTAGAATCCTTCATTCTCCTTTATATTGTTTTGGTGTGTACACCAAACTTAGCTTCTTGCAATATAGATAAAACTAATTAACCCTTTTATTGAAATAGATATGAAAAGATAGTTACCTCCGGTTGGGTTGCCTCCCATCAAGCGCTCTTTTATTGTCACTAGCTTGACATCCTTCATCCTCTGATCATGGAGGTCGAGGTTTCTGTTGCATCAGGTTTCCTCCTCTCACCATAGGCTTCTCTTTGTTTTCCATAACTGCTTTCCCTTTCAACCTAGCAGCTTTTTCATTGTTCTTCGAGTAATCTTCAGTGGCTCTTAGGGATATATTTCCCTCTCTCTCACCCAGTTTAGCAGGGTTTTGAACCATTTGTTCCATGTACCTTTCAATTCTTTTGAGATATGCCTCTTGGTTTTTCCTTATGTCCTCCTGCTCTATTAATGTCATTTCTTGAATTTTCATAAGCCTTTCCATCATCATTTCTAGAACATAGAGTTTTTGGAAGTTTAGGACTGGTTGTGACTGTGTTAATTGTGGTGATTGATGTAAGTCATTTTGGGCAGGTGGTGAGGTAGGATAGGGTTGGAGATGTGTATATTGGGGTAGTGTGTAGTGATTTTTGTTGGCATGGTGGTGTTTCTGCAGGTTTGGAAAGTTGGGGTTATTATAGTTGAGGTCCCTTTGTTCATGATTCTGAGGTTCCCTCATTCTTAAATAAGAATGTGGTTTCCATGGTGGAAATTGTGTATTCACTGTGGCTGAATGTAGAGAATCAATTTGTCTGGCTATTGATTTCAATTGCTGCTGTGTTTGCTGGTGTAGCTGCTTGTTTTGATTCATGATTGCTCTCACTCCTTCAAGATTCATTACTCCCTTTTCTGAAATTGCATTCCGTGGCGTCTCAAATGAGTGTTGGTTATTGGCTCTTTTGTCACTGAACTCTGCAGTTCCTTGGATGGTTGCTGTTGCCTTGAGTAGGCCATCTGAGAAGTAATCTACTGCTTTTCTTGTTTCGGGGGTTAATCCTTCATAGAATGCTCGAAAATCTACCTTGTCATTTGATTTCTTGTATCTCTCCCATGCTTTGAACAGTGGTTCTTCCTCTCTTTGTATGAATGGATGTACTCCTTCTTTCATCTTGATGTTTTGTTGGGGTGAGGAAAATTTGGCTAGAAACTTGGCAACCAATTCATCCCAACTAGTTATACTTCCTTGAGGAAAGGTTTCAAGCCATTGTGCCGCTTCATCCTTCAGTGAGAAGGGAAATAACATGAGCTTAATGGTATCATGGTCTACACCATTGAGATTGACAGCCCCACATGTTTTCAGAAAAATGGATAGGTGCTGTTTAGAGTCCTCCAAGGGATTTCCACCATAGGAACAATTGTTCTCTATTAGTGTAATGAGTTGTGGCTTCATGTTGTGATGTTCTTCTTTCTCAGAAACTTCTTCTTCCCTATGACATATAAATCAATCAATAGAAAACACAGTGTTTCTCTTGAAAATTGGATGTAGCCGGTTGAGACAAAACTTCAAACAGTTAGTAGGTTAGTCAAAATTTAAAGAAAAAGTGCTTGATCTAAATTACCACCTCACTTAATCATTGTCAATCTAATCAATCCCCGGCAACGGCGCCAAAAACTTGATGAGATATTTTGGTGAGAAACGAATCTCTCCCAAAACACCCAAAACTAACCGGCAAGTGTACCGGGTCGTATCAAGTAATAAAAACTCACGGGAGTGAGGTCGATCCCACAGGGATTGAAGGATTGAGCAATTTTAGTTTAGTGGTTGATTTAGTCAAGCGAATCAAGTGTTGGTTGGGTGATTTGTGATTTGCAGAATGTAAATTGCATGAAATTTAAGAGAGCGGGAAAGTAAATTGCTGAAACTTAAAGAAAAAGAAATTAAATGGCAGAAACTTAAAGTGCAAGAAATGTAAATTGCAGAAACTTAAAGTGCAAGAAATGTAAATTGCTTGGAATGTAAAGGGGATTGGGATGTGGATTTGCAGAATTTAAACAAGGAAAAACTAAATTGCATCAAACAGAAGAAGGAATAGGGAATTGGGATTGAACCGAATCTGAAAGCAGTAAAGTAAATGAACAATGAAAGCATTAAACAGAGAATTGAAATGAGAATTTAGATCTCAGGACCCAGAGACTAGAAAACCAAGTCTAGATCTCAATGCCTTCCTAGATCCAACAAGAACAATAGCAAGGAAATTGTAAATTGCAAAGAAAAGAGATGAAGAGCAATAAACCGGAAATGAAATTCAGTAAATAAAGCAGAGAGATCCAAGATTGAGATTGAAACAGAATTTCTTCAATTCTCCAATCCAAGATCCAAGACAAAATGTAAAATGAAATTGCAAGTAAAAGGAAACAAAGAAATTCAAGTTCACAAGCTTCCCAAAAACTATATTGAAAATTCTAAAAGGAAAACTCTTAAAGGAAAACTCTCCAAAAAAGCTCCCCTCAATAACTTGAATTCTATCCTATTTATACACTTTCCAAAATGATCTTCAAGCCTTGAGTTGGGCCTTTGTTCTTGGTGGAATTGGGTTGAAAGAGGCCTTGGTTGATTGCTCTTGAAGATTGAAGAAGAACCGAAGTGAACCAATTGAACCGGTTTTTGAAGTTGGCCAAAGTTAGTCTCAACGTTAGGGTCAAAGTTAGGGGTCTAACTTTGCCCCTAACTTTTCATCGCAGCAAGCTTGATTTCCTGGTTTGGACGTTGGTGCCAACGTTAGGGGTCTAACTTTGACCCTAACGTTGGCAATGCTTGGTGTGATTGGCGCCAACGTTAGCCTCCAAGTTAGGGGGCTAACGTTGGCGCAAACGTTGGCCTTCCCCCTTTGTGATTTAAGTGCCAACGTTAGCCTCCAAGTTAGGGGGCTAACGTTGGCGCAAACGTTGGTGCCCAGGGGAGAAATTCTCAAGTTCCAACATTAGCCTCCAAGTTAGGGGGCTAACGTTGGAGCTAACGTTGGCCACTTCCAGGGAGTGATTTACATGCCCAACGTTAGCCTCCAAGTTAGGGGGCTAACGTTGGGGCTAACTTCATGCAACCCGGTTCAATTTTCATTTATTCCATTGTCCTCTCTTCACTCCTAGCCATTCCTCTTTGCTTCAACCTTTCTCCAAGCCTTCTTCACCTATCATTGATCAACCAAACTAATCAAAGCTTTGCTCAAAATCGTGAGGTATTCAATCTTCCACAATATGCAACAATTATAGCTCAAAACCTCATAAAATGGCATGAATTCACATATGGTTGGTTAAATCAAGGGAAACATGAAATTCTACTCAATTAGCTTGCTTGTAGCTCAAGAAAGTGCATAATTCTAATGAAAACTAAAGAAAAAGACTAGCTAAAATGGGCTAAGATGACTTGTCATCAATGATGTAATGATAATGATATTGAGGTATATGTGCGTGCGTGTGTGTGTGTGTGTGTGTGTGTGTGTGTGTGTGTGTGTGTGTGTGTGTGTGTGTGGCTTTTGTTGTTGTTAGAAATGAATTATTGTGTGGGAGTGATTATATATGTGAAGTTAGTGTGATGTGGATTAAAAATGTGGTGTGTTGAGGAGTATTTGGAATTGGTTTGATATAGTTTGCTAAGTTTTAAAAGGGTTGAACTTGGTTTGTTGTAAAAATTGAGGTTTAGCAATCTTTGAGAATTTCTATGAAAACTTGCTTTTGGTTGAACCTCGGCGAGCCATAACTCGGCTTCCGAGCTCCCAAATTGTTTCAAACATTATTTCATATGAAAATTGAGTCCGCAAAGTTTACACCATTCATAAAATGGATGAAAAATGTTTTAAAACGAGAAAGTTATGCGCGTCAGAAGTTCAGTGTATAAAACTGAAATTCTGCAGCACTTATCATTTTTACCCATTCTGCAGAACTTGCGTACGCGACACTGCATGCGACACGACCAACCTTTTCGGTTTCGGAATCTCGTGTACGCGAGCAGGGTGCTGGCGCAGGGAAAAACCCTCCCACGCGTACGCATGACCCCTATTTTCAGCAAAGTGAAATTTTATGTTTTAAAACCTAATTTTGAACCTCTAAACCTCTATTTTACTCTTTTAGCCCCTAAACATTAGGTGTATGCTTAGTAATGGGGTAAAGTGAATGATGAGGGTGGCGGAAGTACTGTTTTTGTAATGAGGTCTAGGGCTATGTTAAATTATGATTTATGACTGATAATGATTATGTTTGAGATAGAGGTGACCGGGTAAGAGGCAGTGGCTATGACCACTCACTCCGGGTATATGTTAAGTGTAGAGGTGTTGAGAATGTATGGAAGATGAACTAATAAATTGGAATAATAAAATAAATGAACTTGAATTTGATTGTAATATGCCTCTGGGTAAGATGCAGTAGTGTTATCCACTTGCTCCATGTAAGAGGTGAGATTTACCGCGTAAGATGCAGTGGTGTTATCCAATTGCTCCGGTTGAGGGTTTGAATCTCCGGGGAAAGAAATGAGAAAGAAGAATGATGAGAGTTGATGACAAGTCATCTTAGCCTAGTTTCACTAGCCTTTTTCTTTTGTTTTCATTTAGTTTTATGCACTTTCTTGTATTATAAATTAGCCATTTGAATTGGAATTGCATGGTTTCCTTAAATCAATCAACCACCTTTTAATTGATACAAAATCATGAGGTTCAAGCCAACTTTAGTTGATAATTAATTGATTTATAAACCTTGTGAATTGTGTGATACTTTGATTGGTTGTTTTGATTACTTGTAGGTGAAGAAAGGAAACAAAAGGTGTGCCAACATTATGGAAGAAGGTTGCAAGAATGGGTTTGAGAAAATGGAATTCACGTTTGAGCTAACGTTTGCCTCAAACGTCAATTCAAACGTGAGTAGAAGTTGAAGAACACCCTGGGGAAAAGCCAATGTTTGTGCCAACGTTTGCCTCAAACGTTGAAGTCAAACGTTGGCTGAAGAATGAAGCTCCTGGAAAGCAACGTTTGAGCCAACGTTTGCCTCAAACGTGAGGTCAAACGTTGGCTCCAAAAGAGAAGGGAATTGAAGCTCCTGGGAAGGCAACGTTTGCGCCAACGTTTGCCTCAAACGTGAGGTCAAACGTTGGCGCCAAAGAGAAGAGAAATGGCATTCCTGGAGGCAGCAACGTTTGAGCCAACGTTTGACTCAAACGTGAGGTCAAACGTTGGCACCAAACAGCATGAAGGGGGCACACTTCAAACAAGAATAACTTGAGTTGTAGATGTCCAATTGAGGTGATTCCAAGTGGGTTAGAAAGCTGACATTCAGAGCTTTCCAACCATATATAATAGTCTCTATTGGGCACAAAAATTGGCAACACAACAAGAGGACAAAGTATCCCCCAAGAAGCATACAAAAGGGAAGAACCACGTTTGAGCTCACGTTTGACCTCAAACGTTAGCTCAAACGTGGATGACAGCAAATGGGCTATGCTGCATAATTTTACTCAAGTAACGTTTGAGTCAACGTTTAACTCAAACGTTGGCTCAAACGTGAATAGTTCATGGCCCGGTTCACTAATGGATTTCTTTCCAACACCAAGAGCAATCAACGGAGGCTACTATCAACCCAATTCCATCAAGACTAAAGGCCCAATTCAATGCTTAATGATCATTTGAAGAAAGTGTATAAATAGCTTAGGATTTGAAGTTTTTGGGGAGCTTTTCTTTTGGAGTTTTCATAAGAGTTATCGGAGAGCTTTTCCTTTGAGAGTTTTCTTTAAACATTTTCATAAGCAGAGAGCTTATGGTTTTTGAGCATTTTGAGATTCTGAGTTTTGGGTGGAGAATTGAAGAAATTCTGTTTCAATCTCACCTTGGGGTTTTGTTTAATTTTCTGCTTAATTGAATTTCAGTTTCGGTTCATTGCTTTTCATCTACTTTCTTTGCAATTTACAATTTCCTTTGCAATTGTTCTTGTTGGATCTAGGAAGGCATTGAGATCTAGACTTGGTTTTCTAGTCTCTTGGGTCCTGAGGTCCGAATTCCTCATGTCCCATTCCCTGTTTTTCTCAATTACAATTCTGTTTCTAGATCTGATTAAATCCAAGTGTTCTTCTATTCCTCTGCTTGTTGCAATTTTACATTTCCTTGTTTAATTTCTGCAAATCCAACTCCCCATTCCCTTTACAATTCAAGTCATTTACATTTCTTGCACTTTAAGATTTTGCAATTTACAATTCTTGCATTCTAAGTTTCTGCCATTTAATTTCTTGTTCTTTAAGATTCAGCACTTTTATTTTCCGTTCTTTTTAATTTTCTGCAATTTACCCCTCTCCCTTTACTTTTCATGCAATTTAATTTCTGTTAATCACAAATCACTCAACCAACACTTGATTCGCTTGACTAAATCAACCACTAAACTAAAATTGCTCAATCCTTCAATCCCTGTGGGATCGACCTCACTCACGTGAGTTATTATTACTTGATGCGACCCGGTGCACTTGCCGGTGAGTTTTGTGTCGGATCGTTTTCCGCACATCAAGTTTTTGGCGCCGTTGCCGGGGATTGATTAGATTGACAATGATTAAGTGAGGTGGTGATCTAGATCTAGCATTTTTATTTTTCTATTCCTTTAATTTTCAATTAACCCACTAACTGTTTGAAATTTTGCCTGAAATAACTGAAACTTCGCTCTAGCAACAAAGTGAAGTTTTCCTGGAAATTTCTGGCTCTATGCAATGCTCTTGCTTACACAAGAGAAGCAATTTCTGCCACTAATCTCCCAAGTCCATCAACTGTTTGATACTTTGTGCCAGCCAACCTTCTAAATCACATTCTGAGTTTGAAAATATTCAATCATCACTTGAATTGTTTGTGACTGTGCAGATCATGGAGGGGAACTCAACAAATTCTAGCAATCATGAGAGTAATATCCCCACCTTGGAGGATAATATAACCCATAGTTCGAAGCAACTATCCATAGCCATGAATGATGTTGCCCACTGGTTTGAAGCTTTTCCACAAGGAAGCATTATCGGATGGGAAGAACTAATGAGTGGACTCCTAGTCAAGTTGAACCCATCACAGAGAGTTGTTAAACCAAAGGCAGAAGTGCATCCATTCACACAAGAGAAAGAAATTGAAGGTGCTCGTGCAGTCATAAGCCAAAACAAGCAAATGCATCAGCAGACTCTACAACAACTAGACATGATGGCTAGAAAAATCACTGAGTTGAGACATGCTGTAGTACATACATACAACCTGACTCAAAGCTCACATGGGTGTAAGCAAGCTGAACACAGTTTTGGGGCCATCAACCATGAGCAACAAAGTTATGAGCAACTACAATCTCCAAGCAATCACTCTAGCTTACTCCAACACAGGCCTCAGAAAGATGTGTACAATCCACCTTGGAGAACTCATTCTAATGGGAGGGGGATTGAGAACCAAAACCAAAGACCAAGGGACTTCAACTGCAACAATCTCAGCTTCAAAAATCAACTTAAAACACACCCCCACAACAACAATCACACACACTTCCAACCCCATCCTACCTCACCATTCGCCCAAAATAACCTTCATCGACCACCACAATTGACACAGCCACAACCACTTCCAACCTTTCAAAGAATCTATATTCTAGAAATGTTGATGGAGAGGTCCGTAAAAATTCAAGAAATGATGGCAATAGAGCAGGAAGAAATAAAGAAACATCAAGAGATGATAAACAAGAACCAAGAGGCTTCACTCAGAAGACTTGAAAGGCAGATGGAACAACTGGTTCAAAACCTTGCTGAAGTGGGTGAGAAGAAGGGGACTCTGAACCCAAAGAGCCATGAAAAGGATGCTGGATTGAAAGAGAAGGGAGTCATGGAGGAAAGTAAGAGGGCTATGGAAAGAGAAACAGAGAGAAGGAAGCCCATAGCAAGAGAAGGAAACCTAAGGCAACAGAAGCCTCAACTTTCATGAGCACAGAATGAAGGATGTCAAGCTAGTGACAATAAAAGAGCGCTTGTTGGGAGGCAACCCAACCTGAGGTAGTTTTCTGTTCATAACTATTTTAATAGAATGGTTAATTAGTTTTATCTATATTGCAAGAAGCTAAGTTTGGTGTTGCACACCAAAACAGTCTAAGGGAGAATGAAAGATTCTAAGTTTGGTGTTCCACCAAAATCCCATCATAAAACACATTCTCATTTTCTGCATAATGCTAGCTTCAAGCGGGTTAGATAAACTAGTTAACCATTCTGCTGTTTTCAGTTTAATTGCCTTTGAAAAAGAAAAAGAGTTTCACATCTGGTTAGTTTGATGAACAAGAACCATTGGCAAGGTACTAAGTTTGGTGTTCCCACACCAAAGTAAGTATAAAAGCCCATAAATAAATCAGCCAGACTAACCATTGTTTCCAAGTGCTTGGGGAACAAGCAACTTTCAATATCATTGCAGAGGTCCATACAAGCTTTTGGAAGGATTAAACATCATCAACCAAAGAAACAAGAAATGAACCTGAAGGCCAGCAATGATGATGATGATGAGAAGAAGGAAAGCAAGTGAACTCCAAAAGGTTGTATTGTTAAGTGATTATCTTACATCAAACACTGCTATGATTGAGAGTGGTTTAGTTGTCCTGATTATCTGTCTATTTAGCATGGTTTCTTTTCTGCAATTCAATAAGCAAGATGCTTGATCATTCACAACATTTTTCTCTTCAAAACTTGTTTGCACTCAATGTTCAAAAAAATTGCATCACATGAAAGTTCTTTGAAAAGAAGGATTGAGGAATTAAACAATTTTGAGGCAAGCAAAAGATTAGGAGAAGTGGTGGTTCTAGTTGTATGAATATGTATTGAGGTTGCATGCTTGTGAAAACTTGCATGGGAGCTCATAGGCAGGACATGAAGTTCAAAGAAGTATTGTGGAGAGTCTCAAAAATCTATTGATCCAAGAAGCAGCAAACAAAACAAAAGAAAGAAAAGAAAATACAAAGACAAAAAGAACACGGCCCAAGGCTCTGAGCATCAATTACTAGGTAGAAAAGAAAGAAGAAACAATGACTCAAAGAGTTGTTAGCCTAGTAAAATGCTTGTGGTTGAGTTGTGTCAAAGAAAGAGGCTTGAGCAAGTAAATCCTTAGGGGTGCTTCAACACCTAATACCTTAAAACCAACTGGTTTAGGAGTATTGATTGAAAGCTTATCTAAAGAGCCGCTTTGAGACATGACACTTAGAGTCAAGGCCAAAGCAAAGAAACTATAAGCTGCTTCAAGGTGACTACATATAAAGAGATCTCCATGATACCATTTGGATGAAAATCCTAAGATCTAAGACTCCCAATATGTGAGGACTAGTAAGCACTGAAGCCCTTGTATGGGCAAATAATTTAGAGTTCACCCCACTGTTACTTAATCACTTCACTCACAGGACTTTACAGGTTGTTCTTCAATCCGTCTTAATTGAAAGAACCTTGAGCATAATTCATTCCTTGCTTGGGGACAAGCAAGCTTTAAGTTTGGTGTTGTGATGACAAGTCATCTTAGCCTAGTTTCACTAGCCTTTTTCTTTTGTTTTCATTTAGTTTTATGCACTTTCTTGTATTATAAATTAGCCATTTGAATTGGAATTGCATGGTTTCCTTAAATCAATCAACCACCTTTTAATTGATACAAAATCATGAGGTTCAAGCTAACTTTAGTTGATAATTAATTGATTTATAAACCTTGTGAATTGTGTGATACTTTGATTGGTTGTTTTGATTACTTGTAGGTGAAGAAAGGAAACAAAAGGTGTGCCAACATTATGGAAGAAGGTTGCAAGAATGGGTTTGAGAAAATGGAATTCACGTTTGAGCTCACGTTTGCCTCAAACGTCAATTCAAACGTGAGTAGCAGTTGAAGAACACCCTGGGGAAAAGCCAACGTTTGCGCCAACGTTTGCCTCAAACGTTGAAGTCAAACGTTGGCTGAAGAATAAGCTCCTGGAAAGCAACGTTTGAGCCAACGTTTGCCTCAAATGTGAGGTCAAACGTTGGCGCCAAAGAGAAGAGAAATGGCATTCCTGGAGGCAGCAACGTTTGAGCCAACGTTTGACTCAAACGTGAGGTCAAACGTTGGCACCAAACAGCATGAAGGGGGCACACTTCAAACAAGAATAACTTGAGTTGTAGATGTCCAATTGAGGTGATTCCAAGTGGGTTAGAAAGCTGACATTCAGAGCTTTCCAACCATATATAATAGTCTCTATTGGGCACAAAAATTGGCAACACAACAAGAGGACAAAGTATCCCCCAAGAAGCATACAAAAGGGAAGAACCACATTTGAGCTCACGTTTGACCTCAAACGTTAGCTCAAACGTGGATGACAGCAAATGGGCTATGCTGCATAATTTTACTCAAGTAACGTTTGAGTCAACGTTTGACTCAAACGTTGGCTCAAACGTGAATAGTTCATGGCCCGGTTCACTAATGGATTTCTTTCCAACACCAAGAGCAATCAACGGAGGCTACTATCAACCCAATTCCATCAAGACTAAAGGCCCAATTCAATGCTTAATGATCATTTGAAGAAAGTGTATAAATAGCTTAGGATTTGAAGTTTTTGGGGAGCTTTTCTTTTGGAGTTTTCATAAGAGTTATCGGAGAGCTTTTCCTTTGAGAGTTTTCTTTAAACATTTTCATAAGCAGAGAGCTTATGGTTTTTGAGCATTTTGAGATTCTGAGTTTTGGGTGGAGAATTGAAGAAATTCTGTTTCAATCTCACCTTGGGGTTTTGTTTAATTTTCTGCTTAATTGAATTTCAGTTTCGGTTCATTGCTTTTCATCTACTTTCTTTGCAATTTACAATTTCCTTTGCAATTGTTCTTGTTGGATCTAGGAAGGCATTGAGATCTAGACTTGGTTTTCTAGTCTCTTGGGTCCTGAGGTCCGAATTTCCCATGTCCCATTCCCTGTTTTACTCAATTACAATTCTGTTTCTAGATCTGATTAAATCCAAGTGTTCTTCTATTCCTCTGCTTGTTGCAATTTTACATTTCCTTGTTTAATTTCTGCAAATCCAACTCCCCATTCCCTTTACAATTCAAGTCATTTACATTTCTTGCACTTTAAGATTTTGCAATTTACAATTCTTGCATTCTAAGTTTCTGCCATTTAATTTCTTGTTCTTTAAGATTCAGCACTTTTATTTTCCGTTCTCTTTAATTTTCTGCAATTTACCCCTCTCCCTTTACTTTTCATGCAATTTAATTTCTGTTAATCACAAATCACTCAACCAACACTTGATTTGCTTGACTAAATCAACCACTAAACTAAAATTGCTCAATCCTTCAATCCCTGTGGGATCGACCTCACTCACGTGAGTTATTATTACTTGATGCGACCCGGTGCACTTGCCGGTGAGTTTTGTGTCGGATCGTTTTCCGCACATCAAGAGTTGAATGAATAAAAGTGAATTATAATAATAATGAGAATGAAATTCTGAATGTGACTCCAAGTAAGATGCAGTGGTGTTATCCACTTGCTCCAGGTAAGAGTCAATAAGCCGGGTAAGGTGCAGTGGAGTTATCCACTTGCTCCGGAAGAGTTCGAGACTTTGGGTAAGATGCAAGGGCAGGAATTCTATCGCCACTTGCTCCAGGTTGAAAACTACATCACCGCCTGGGTAAGAGGCAGTGGTGAGGTTGTCCCCTACTCTGGGTACGCGGGTAACACGCAAGGGTTGCGGTGTTGTCCCACTTGCTCCGTGTTTGGTGTTCTGTCCAATGGTTAGCTACCAGGACATGTCGGGCTAGCTTTATAACTGACAGATGAGACTCATCAGCCATAGGGTAGGCATTCATCATATGCATTTGTCTGTTTTGTTTGAGTTTGTGTTTCTTGAGATTGCCTAATTGATAATCTATGTTTAACTTCTATATGTTCTGTGTGTAGTAATTGTAAACTACTTATGTTTCCTTTGTATGTATTGTTTGTCTGTGTATCGGTGTTTTGGAGGATTGGAGAAAAGGTGATGAGCTTAGGGTTTAAGTTAGAAATTGAGATAGAACCAAGAATCCTTAGATACCTCACCCTTTTATGGTTTACAGTGTTAGTTTTAAGTTTGAATCTATTGTCAGAAGTTCTAGAATCGCCTTAGGCTTTCCCGGGACCTTATATGTTAGTTATGTGGGCACCGTTACCATGTTGAGAACCGGTTCTCATCCCATACATATTTTGTGGTTTTCAAATGTAGGACGTGAGGCACCTCGCTGAGACATGCTGGAAGCTTCTGATAGCAGAGATCTTTGTCTTTGGGGCTTTATTTTGGATATATATGTATATATGTAGATACTTTCATCTCCACTTCTTATGTATTTGATGTATTAACTTCCTCTTAGAAGTCATTTTGGAGAAATAGGTTCTGTAACTCTATATTTTGGGCTCATTTTGGGTTCTCTTATATATATGTATATATACTTATGTGCTCAGGCAGGTTTATCTTTGCGAGCCGAATCTTGAGCTTTGATATTTGTACCTTGGAACTCTCTTTCGGTTATATCCATGTTAGGTTCTCTTATCTTATTTCGTTTATTGTTTACGAGCCGTGAGTGATGCACTTTTCTATTTAACGCTTTGCTTTAAAACTTTCTTTCAATGGCTCCTAGATAAACCTTCTTTCCAACTATATTATATATATTTATATTTTATTTTTAGAGGTCATAGCGCCTCGCCATCTCTGTTTTACATCCTAGGTGTAAAGCTATGTGTGGTAAGGTGTTACATTATGGTATTAGAGCAGTTTATTCCTGTAGAGCCTGAGGGTCATACTCTGAGTCCTGTTTATGTGCTATTTAGGATATCTGACTGATATACATAGCATAAAGTTCGTGAGCATGCATTTAGGGCTCTAAGGCACTAATCTTGAGATATTGAGACTGATTACCTTAATATCAATTGTTTGGTGTGAACAGAGACCAAATGGCATCTCACGGATCCAGGCGAGGTACTCAAAGAGAAAATCCGGTGGTTGAACCGGCACAAGGACGTTGAGATGGAAACTCTAGTGCTGGTAAAAGTAACGTGGGTCAACACCATAGGTCTATGACCCTTACGGACTTCCTTAAGAGTGGTTCACCTCGGGTTAACAGAAACGTCAACGCTTTGGAAGCTGATCAGTGGTTTCGAGACTTGGAGAGGTTCTTGTACACTCAGCGTGTTCTAGAGTACAGTCGGTGGAAATAGTAACTTATATGTTAGAGAGAAATGCTTAGAATTTGTGGCAGGAGTTGTGTCATACTTTGCAGGTGGAGTTAACAGATATTCCTTAAAATAGGTTCAAGACAGAATTTTATAGAAAATATTTCTTGCACGCAATCCGCACTTCAAAGGAGTTGGAGCTAACGCAACTGAAGCAGAAGGATATGTCTGTTGCTGAGTATACCCGAGAATTCAATAACTTGTGCCATTTCTCAAAAGCTTGTCAAGGAAATCCAGCCGATTATGAAGAGTGGACGTGTACTTAGTAAGAAAAAGGACTTAAGAGAGACATCTTTGACTACGTATATTGGTGCACAAAATTATGATCTCAGGCAACGGTGCCAAAAACTCTGTACGCGCGTCTTAATAAATCATTTTTCATTCACAACTTCGATACAACTAACCAGCAAGTGCACTGGGTCGTCCAAGTAATAAACCTTACGTGAGTAAGGGTCGATCCCACGGAGATTGTTGGCATGAAGCAAGCTATGGTTATCTTGTAGATCTCAGTCAGGCGGATATCAAATGGTTATGGAGTTTTCGAAAATAATAATAAATAAACAGAAAATAAAGATAGAAATACTTATGTATATCATTGGTGAGAATTTCAGATAAGCGTATAGAGATGCTTTCGTCCCTCTGAACTTCTGCTTTCCTGCTGTCTTCATCCAATCAGTCCTCTCCTTTCCATGGCTGGCTTTATGTAAGGACATCACCATTGTCAATGGCTACTTTTCATCCTCTCTGTGAAAATGGTCCGATGCGCTGTCACTGCATGGCTAATCATCTGGAGGCATCACCGTGGTCAATGGCTGCATCCCATCCTCTTTTGAAAATGGTCCAAATGCTCTGTCACAGTACGGCTAATCATCTGAGGTTCTCGATCATACTGGAATAGGATTCACCCTCCTTTTGCGTCTGTCACTACGCCCAGCACTTGCGAGTTTAAAGTTCGTCACAGTCATTCAATCCCAGAGTCCTACTCGGAATACCACAGACAAGGTTTAGACTTTCCGGACTCTCATGAATGTCGCCATCAATCTAGCTTATACCACGAAGATTCTGACTGAGAGATCCAAGAGATACTCATTCAATCTAAGGTGGAATGGAAGTGGTTGTCAGGCATGCGTTCGTGGGGGAATGATGATGATTGTCACATTTATCACATTCATATTGAAGTGCGAATGAATATCTTAGAAGTGGAATAAGTTGAATTGAATAGAGAAATAGTAGTACCTTGCATTAATTCATGAGGAACAGCAGAGCTCCACACCTTAATCTATGGAGTGTAGAAACTCTACCGTTTGAAAATACATAAGTGAAAGGTTCAGGCATGGCCGAGAGGCCAGCCCCCAAAACGTGATCACAGGATCAAAAATACAATCCAAGATGTCTAATACAATAGTAAAAAGTCCTATTTATACTAAACTAGCTACTAGGGTTTACAGAAGTAAGTAATTGATGCATAAATCCACTTCTGGGGCCCACTTGGTGTGTGCTTGGGCTGAGCTTTAGCTTTCCACGTGTAGAGGCTTCTTTTGGAGTTGAACGCCAAGTTGTAACGTGTTTTTGGCGTTCAACTCTGGTTTGTGACGTGTTTCTGGCGTTTAACTCCAGACTGTAGCGTAGAACTGGCGTTTAACGCCCTTTTGCGTTGTCTAAACCTAGCCAAAGTATGGACTATTATATATTGCCGAAAAGCCCTGGATGACTACTTTCCAAAGCAATTGGAAGCGTGCCATTTTAAGTTCTGTAGCTCTAGAAAATCCACTTTGAGTGCAGGGATGTCAGAATCCAACAGCATCAGTAGTCCTTCTTCAACCTCTGAATCTGATTTTTGCTCAAGTCCCTCAATTTCAACCAGAAAATACCTGAAATCACAGAAAAACACACAAACTCATAGTAAAGTCCAGAAATGTGAATTTAACATAAAAACTAATAAAGACATCCCTAAAAGTAACTAGATCCTACTAAAAATATACTAAAAATAATGCCAAAAAGCGTATAAATTATCCGCTCATCACAACACCAAACTTAAATTGTTGCTTCTCCCCAAGTAACTAAAAATCAAATAGGATAAAAAGAAGAGAATATACTATAAATTCCAAACTATCAATGAAACATAGCTCCAATCAGATGAGCGGACTTGTAGCTTTTTGCCTCTTGAATAGTTTTGGCATCTCACTTTATCTATTGAGGTTCAGAATGATTGGCATCTATAGGAACTCAGAGTTCAGATAGTGTTATTGATTCTCCTAGTTCAGTATGATGATTCTTGAACACAGCTACTTTATGAGTCTTGGCCGTTGCCCTAAGCACTTTGTTTTCCAGTATTACCACCGGATACATAAATGCCACAGACACATAATTGGGTGAACCTTTTCAGATTGTGACTCAGCTATGCTAAAGTCCCCAATTAGAGGTGTCCAGGGTTCTTAAGCACACTCTTCTTTTGCTTTGGACCTTGACTTTAACCGCTCAGTCTCAAGTTTTCACTTGACACCTTCACGCCACAAGCACATGGTTAGGGACAGCTTGGTTTAGCCGCTTAGGCCAGGATTTTATTCCTTTAGGCCCTCCTATCCACTGATGCTCAAAGCCTTGGGATCCTTTTTATTTACCCTTGCCTTTTGGTTTTAAGGGTTATTGGCTTTTTGCTCTTGCCTTTTGGTTTTAAGAGCTTTTGGCTTTTTCTGCTTGCTTTTTCTCTTTTTTTCTTTTTTTTTTCGCCATTTTTTTTTCTGCAAGCTTTGTATTCACTGCTTTTTCTTGCTTCAAGAATCATTTTTATGATTTTTCAGATTATCAAATAACATGTCTCCTTGTCATCATTCTTTTAAGAGCCAACATATTTAACATTCTTAAACAACAACTTCAAAAGACATATGCACTGTTCAAGCATTCATTCAGAAAACAAAAAGTATTGTCACCACATCAATATAATTAAACTAAGTTCAAGGATAAATTTGAAACTCATGTACTTCTTGTTCTTTTGAATTAAAACAATTTTTATTTAAGAGAGGTGATGGATTCATATTCACTACTTTAAGGCATAGATACTTAAATACTAATGATCATGTAATAAGACACAAATATAGATAAACATTTAACATAAAAAAACGAAAAACAGATAATTTAAGAACAAGGAATGAGTCCACCTTAGTGATGGTGGCGTTTTCTTCTTGAGGAACCAATGATGTCCTTGGCTCTTCTATGTCTCTTCCTTGTCTCTGTTGCTTGATCCCTAGTGATTTTGGTGCTCCTATCCTTAGTTGCTCCCAATAATTGTGTGGGGGAAAATGTATCCCCTGAGGTATCTCAGGGATCTCTTGATTTGCAGTCAAATGTTCTACCACTGAGCTATAGATCC
Organism: Arachis hypogaea; assembly: GCF_003086295.3. Classification (NCBI taxonomy): domain Eukaryota; kingdom Viridiplantae; phylum Streptophyta; class Magnoliopsida; order Fabales; family Fabaceae; genus Arachis; species Arachis hypogaea. Next base: position 50,832,947 of record NC_092046.1, on the reverse strand, counting down.
TTTACATGGAATCTCTCCATCTCCCATGACTTGGAGGTGGAAGCTTTTGTCTTCCCTTTTCTCTTCTCTCTTTTTTTTTTTTTTTTGAGGTTTCTCTGGCCTTAGGTTCCATCAATGGTTATGGAAAAACAAAAAAAGAATTATGCTTTTACCACACCAAACTTAGAATGTTGCTCGCCCTCGAGCAAAAGAAGAAAGAATAGATGAAGAAGAAGATGTTGGAAAAAAACTAGGATTATGAGGAGGGAAGGTGGGGATCCTGTGGGGTCCACAGATCCTGAGATGATCCTGTGAGGTCCACAGATCTTGAGGTGTCAAGGATTTACATCTCTGCACTAATTAGGCATGTAAAATGCCTTTGCATGCAATTCTGGCATTTAAATGCCGAACTGATGCTTGTTCTGGGCGTTCAACGCCCAGATGCAGCATATTTCTGGCTTTGAACGCCAGCTTCATGCTTGTTTCTAGCGTTCAGTGCCAGCTTTCCTTAGTGTGCATTCCTGGCGTCTGAACGCCAGGATGCTGCTTGTTTTGGGCATTCAACGCTAGATCCATGCTCTGTTCTGGTGTTGAACGCCAGCCAGATGCTCCTTACTGGCATTTAAACGCCAGTAATCCCTTCCTCCAGGGTGTGATTTTTTTAATGCTATTTTTGATTTTTCTTCAATTTTTTTCAGTTGTTTTTGTGACTCCACATGATCATGAACCTATGAAGACATATAACTAATAAAAATATAATTAAATAAAAATTGGATTGCCTCCCAACAAGCGCTTCTTTAATGTCAATAGCTTGACAGTGGGCTCTCATGGAGCCTCACAGATGTTCAGATCATTGTTGAGACTTTCCAACACCAAACTTAGAGTTTGGATATGGGAGTTCAACACCAAACTTATAGTTTGGTTGTGGCCTCCCAACACCAAACTTAGAGTTTGACTGTGGGGGCTCTGGTTGACTCTATTTTGAGAGAAGATTACTGTGCCTCTTTTCCATGTTTACAGAAGGATGTCCTTGAGTTTTAAACACAAGGGGGTCCTTATTCAATTGAAGGACTAGTTCACCTCTGTCAACATCAATCACAGCTCTTGCTAACATGTCCTCTACTTGTCCATAAGCCTGTTTTCTGGAATTGTCTGCCATCTCCAATGAGATTCTAGCAGCTTGCACCTCAAAGATTCCCAGTTTCTCCATTACAGAGAGTGGCATGAGGTTTATTCCTGACCCAAGGTCACATAGAGCCTTCTCAAAGGTCATGGTACCTATGGTACAAGGTATTAGAAACTTTCCAGGATCCTGTTTCTTCTGAGGCAATCTCAGTTGATCCAATGCATTTAGTTCATTGGTGAACAGGGGAGGTTCATCTCCCCAAGTCTCATTACCAAATAAATTGGCATTTAGCTTCATGATTGCACCAAGGAACTTGGTAACTTGCTCTTCAGTAACATCTTCATTCTCTTCAGAAGAAGGATACTCATCAGAACTCATGAATGGCATAAGGAGGTTCAATGGAATCTCTATGGTCTCTAAATGAGCCTCAGAGTCCTTTGGTACCTCAAAGGAAAACTCCTTATTGATCACTGGACGTCCCAGGAGGTCTTCCTCTTTGGGATTCACGTCCTCCCCTTCCTTCTTGGATTCGGCCATGATGGTTATATCAATGGCCTTGCACTCTCCTTTTGGATTCTCTTCTGTATTGCTTGGGAGAGTGCTAGGAGGGGTTTCAGTGATCTTCTTACTCAGCTGGCCCACTTGTGCCTCCAAATTTCTAATGGAGGACCTTGTTTCATTCATGAAACTCACAGTGGCCTTAGATAGATCAGGAGACTAAGTTTGCTAAATTAGAGATATTTTGTTCAGAGTTCTCTATCTGTTGCTGAGTGGATGATGGAAAAGGTTTACTATTGTTAAACCTATTTCTTCCACCATTATTAAAGCCTTGTTGAGGCTTTTGTTGATCCTTCCATGAGAGATTTGGGTGATTTCTCCATAAGGGGTTATAGGTGTTTCCATAAGGTTCACCCAGATAATTTACCTCTGCTATTGCAGGGTTCTCAGGATCATAAGCTTCTTCTTCAGAAGATGCCTCTTGAGTACTGTTGGATGCAGCTTGCATTCCATTCAGACTCTGAGAATCATATTGACTTGCTGAGTCAATCTTTTATTCTGAGCCAATATGGCATTCAGAGTATCAATTTCAAGAACTCCCTTCTTCTGAGGCGTCCCATTACTCACAGGATTCCTCTCAGAAGTGTACATGAACTGGTTATTAGCAACTATGTCAATAAGTTCTTGAGCTTCTGCAGGCATTTTCTTTAGGTGAATGGATCCACCTGCAGAAGTATCCAATGACATCTTAGCTAATTCAGAGAGATCATCATAGAATATATCCAGGATGGTCCATTCTGAAAGCATGTCAGAAGGACATTTTTTTGTCAGTTGCTTGTATCTCTCCTAAGTTTCATAGAGGGATTCACCTTCCTTCTGTCTGAAGGTTTGAACATCTACTCTAAGCTTACTAAGCTTTTGAGGAGGAAAGAACTTGGCTAAGAAAGCCGTGAGCAGCTTATCCCAAGAGTTCAGGCTATCCTTAGGTTGAGAGTCCAACCATATTCTAGCTCTGTCTCTTACAGCAAACGGGAAAAGCATGAGTTTGTAGACTTCAGGATCTACTCCATTAGTCTTAACAGTGTCACATATCTGCAAGAATTCAGTTAAGAACTGAAAAGGATCTTCAGATGGAAGTCCATGAAACTTGCAGTTCTGCTGCATCAGAGAAACTAATTGAGTTTTAAGCTCAAAATTGTTTGCTCCAATGGCAGGAATGGAGATGCTTCTTCCATGTAAATTGGAATTAGGTGCAGTAAAGTCACCAAGCATCCTCCTTGCATTATTATTATTTTCGGCTGCCATCTCCTCTTCTTGTTCGAAAATTTCTATAAGGTTATCTCTGGATTGTTGTATTTTAGCTTCTCTTAGTTTCCTCTTCAGAGTCCTTTCAGGTTCAGGGTCTGCTTCAACAAGAATGTTCTTGTCCTTGCTCCTGCTCATATGAAAAAGAGGGAACAGAAAAATAATAATAATAATAGGGATCCTTTTTGCCCAGTATAGAGGTTCCCTGTGTGAGTAGAAGAAAAGAAGAAGAGAAAATCTGAACTCAAAGAGAGAGAGGGGGTTCGGATTTTTGGTGAGTGAGGGAGAGATGTTAGTAGATGAATAAATAAATAGAAGGAGATGAGAGAGAGAGAGAGGATTTTCGAAAATAAAATTTTGAAAAGGGGTTAGTGATTTTCGAAAATTAGGAATGAAATCAAATTAAAATTGAAAATTGAAATAATTATTTAATTAAAAAGAATTTTTGAAAAAGAGGGAAGAGATTTTCGAAAATTAGAGAGAGAGAGTTAGTTAGGTAGTTTTGAAAAAGATAAGAAACAAACAAAAAGTCAATTAGTTAGTTGAAACAAATTTTGAAAATCAAATTTTAAAAGATAAGAAGATAAGAAGTTAGAAAAGATATTTGAAAAATCAAATTTTTGAAAAAGATATGATATGAAGAGATATGATTAAAAAGATATGATTTTGAAAAAGATAAGATAAAAAGATATTTTTGAAAAGATATGATTGAAATTAGTTTTGAAAAAGATTTGATTTTTAAAATCATAATTAATGACTTGACTCACAAGAAATCACAAGATATGATTCTAGAACTTAAAGTTTGAATCTTTCTTCACAAGCAAGTAACAAACTTGAAATTTTTGAACCAAAACATTAATTGATGATGATATTTTCGAAAATTATGTGATAAAGATAAGAAAAAGATTTTTGAAAAATATTTTTAAAATTTTCGAAAATAACTAAGAAAAATGAAAAAGATTTGATTTTTGAAAAAGATTTTGAAAAAGATAAGATTTTTAAATTGAAAATTTGATTTGACTCATAAGAAACAACTAAATTTTGAAAAGTTTTGAAAAAGTCAACTCAAATTTTCGAATTTATGAGAATAAAAAGGAGAAGATATTTTTTTTATTTTTGAATTTTTAATGATGAGAGAGAAAAACATGAAAATGATGCAATGCATGAAAGTTATGGATCAAAACAATGAATGCATGCAAGAATGCTATGAATGTCAAGATGAACACCAAGAACACTTTGAAGATCATGATGAACATCAAGAACATATTTTTGAAAAATTTTCAATGCAAAGAAAACATGCAAGACACCAAACTTAGAAAATTTTCATGTATCTATGAATGCAAGAATGCATATAAAAAACAAGAAAAGACACAAAACAAGAAAATATGAGGATCAAACAAGAAGACTTACCAAGAACAACTTGAAGATCATGAAGAACACTATGAATGCATGAATTTTCGAAAAATGCATAAAATTTTTAGAAAAAAATGCAATTGACACCAAACTTGAAAGTGACTCAAGACTCAAACAAGAAACACAAAATATTTTTGATTTTTATGATTTTATAATTTTTTTATATTTTTCGAAAATTATTTGTGAAAAAGAAAAATAAGGATTCCAAAATTTTTAATATGAATTCCAGGAATCTTGCACTCTTAGTCTAAAGCTCCAATCTGAGGTTAGACATGGCTTAATAGCCAGTCAAGCTTTAGCATGTAAATCAGGTGGATCAGGAACAGCAGCAGGTGGATTAGCAACAACTGGCTTGCTCTTGATAATGTTGGGTTGGAAGCCCCAGTCCAAATAAATTTAGACATGGCTTTACAGCCAGCCAGGCACATGCTTCAAGAAACTCTAGAATTCATTTTTAAAAATTCTGAAGAACATAATAAAAATTTTTTGAAAAGAAAAATTTTTTTTTATTTTTTTTCGAAAATAAAGGAGAAATTTTTTTTTTGAAGATTTTTGAAAAATTTTTGAAAATAAAGCAAAAAGAAAATTACCTAATCTGAGCAACAAGATGAACCGTCAGTTATTCAAACTCGAACAATCGCCGGCAACAGCGCCAAAAACTTGGTGCACGAAATTGTGATCTCAGGCAACGACGCCAAAAACTCTGTACGCGCGTCTTAATAAATCGTTTTTCATTCACAACTTCGATACAACTAACCAGCAAGTGCACTGGGTCGTCCAAGTAATAAACCTTACGTGAGTAAGGGTTGATCCCACGGAGATTGTTGGTATGAAGCAAGCTATGGTTATCTTGTAGATCTCAGTCAGGCGGATATCAAATGGTTATGGAGTTTTCGAAAATAATAATAAATAAACAGAAAATAAAGATAGAAATACTTATGTATATCATTGGTGAGAATTTCAGATAAGCGTATAGAGATGCTTTCGTCCCTCTGAACTTCTGCTTTCCTGCTGTCTTCATCCAATCAGTCCTACTCCTTTCCATGGCTGGCTTTATGTAAGGACATCACCATTGTCAATGGCTACTTTTCATCCTCTCTATGAAAATGGTCTGATGTGCTGTCATTGCATGGCTAATCATCTGGAGGCATCACCGTGGTCAATGGCTGCATCCCATCCTCTTGTGAAAATGGTCCAAATACTCTGTCACAGCACGGCTAATCATCTGAGGTTCTCAATCATACTGGAATAAGATTCACCCTACTTTTGCGTCTGTCACTACGCCCAGCACTCGCGAGTTTGAAGTTCGTCACAGTCATTCAATCCCAGAGTCCTACTCGGAATACCACAGACAAGGTTTAGACTTTCCGGACTCTCATGAATGTCGCCATCAATCTAGCTTATACCACGAAGATTCTGACTAAGAGATCCAAGAGATACTCATTCAATCTAAGGTGGAACGGAAGTGGTTGTCAGGCACGCGTTCGTGGGGGAATGATGATGATTGTCACGTTTATCACATTCATATTGAAGTGCGAATGAATATCTTAGAAGCAGAATAAGTTGAATTGAATAGAGAAACAGTAGGACTTTGCATTAATTCATGAGGAACAACAGAGCTCCACACCTTAATCTATGGAGTGTAGAAACTCTACCGTTTGAAAATACATAAGTGAAAGGTTCAGGTATGGCCAAGAGGTCAGCCCCCAAAACGTGATCACAGGATCAAAAATACAATCCAGGATGTCTAATATAATAGTAAAAAGTCCTATTTATACTAAACTAGCTACTAGGGTTTACAGAAGTAAGTAATTGATGCATAAATCCACTTCCGGGGCCCACTTGGTGTGTGCTTGGGATGAGCTTTAGCTTTCCACATGCAGAGGCTTCTTTTGGAGTTGAACGCCAAGTTGTAACGTGTTTTGGCGTACAACTCTGGTTTGTGACGTGTTTCTGGCGTTTAACTCCAGACTGCAGCGTAGAACTGGCGTTCAACGCCCTTTTGCGTCGTCTAAACCTGGCCAAAATATGGACTATTATATATTGCTGGAAAGCCCTGGATGTCTACCTTCCAACGCAATTGGAAGCGCGCCATTTTGAGTTCTGTAGCTCCAGAAAATCCACTTTGAGTGCAGGGAGGTCAGAATCCAACAGCATCAGCAGCAGTCCTTCTTCAACCTCTGAATCTAATTTTTGTTCAAGTCCCTCAATTTCAGCCAGAAAATACCTAAAATCACATAAAAACACACAAACTCATAGTAAAGTCCAGAAATGTGAATTTAACATAAAAACTAATAAAAATATCCCTAAAAGTAACTAGATCCTACTAAAAACATACTAAAAACAATGCTAAAAAGCGTATAAATTATCCGCTCATCATATATCCACAAAGGCTAAGGAGTTTCACTGAGTTGGTTAACAAGAGCCAATTTGCGGAAGATTGCTCCATGAAGTGGAAGCTGCTACAGGAAGGCTGTGGTGAGACTGCTCCAAATGAGTCGCCCAGGGCCGGATTGGGAATGTGTTTTCGATGTGGGGCATCGTGGCACATGTCTAGGGATTGTCCGCGTGGGAGAGCCACAGGTGCAAGATGGCTACAACAAAATCGAGGTAAATGTGATACCAAACACGTAAGTTGAATTTGTTCTGCTTGGAGCTGGAACCTCGCATTCGATTTGAAAGTTTAGGACTGGTAATGTCAAACATAGTGTTAAACTTGGGATCAAACTAGGAGTTGAGGCCAATGAGAGTATTTCCAACCGTTTTCTTCAGTAACTGGAATTTTTGAGGGCAAAAATTTTTGTTAGGGGGGTAGGACGTAAAACCAGAGAAATTAGTAAATAATTAGCCAATAAAATATTATTAATATAAGATATTGGCCCAAGATTGGGCCGAACAGCCCGAACCGGGCAAACTGGGCCCGTATTGGGCCCAAGGCCCAACCCAAGCCCCATTAAATAAAAGGACTCAGCCATCTTTATTTCTCATTACCTGAGGAATGCTGAATCAAGAAGGAAGGGGCTGAATATAAAGCTCAAACCCTAACACCAATTTCAAACCAAGATATCTTCTTACTCCGAGCTCTGATCGCCGTACCATTTGTAGCCATGCAACCAGCGTGATGAGCTTTACAAGACCCGGTAACTAATTTGGTAAGAAATTCATATTTCAATTTCAGTTCTCTCCTCCCCAAATTTCGAAATTCAATGTGTAATTATGTTGAATTTTGCTTGATTTCGGTGTTTAGGTTCAAATTAACTTGCCGGTATTATCGAATTTAGCTCATTGGAGCTGTGGGTCAGGTAAACACCCTCAAACCCTCTTGAAATGTTGAGTTAGTGAACTTTACATTGATTTTGGTGATAATTATGTTGTTAAATTAAAATTGGTTGTTGATTGGAGTTGATTTGAAAATTTGGAAGTTTGTGATCAAGCCTTAGAAGCTGGGTTTTGCTTGGAGAAGAGCTGGGATTTCAAAACTTGGGGTGTGGTATATGAGAGAGGTGTTCCTGATTTATCGGGGAATCAGCTAAGGTATGGTTTGTTTTCTCGTAATTAAAATATAATGTGTCGTGAAAACGTAGGTTAGTTGACTGTAAGATAAGAATTGAATTATTGATATGGTTGGTGATTCAGATTTAGTTAATATGCATGTTGGTTAGTGATGAGTGACTTCTTTGGTGGTCTAGATTTTCTTCTTATAGAAAAGAATTACTTCGTTGTAAGCATAGCTCCAAATCAACAAAGAATCCTCTCATGCAAAAATTTGGTTTTGTCACAAGTACAAACCCCAATGAAAATTAACCGAAGTATTTAGACTCCGGGTCGTCTCACAAGAAATTGCAATGAAGTGGTCAATTGTTGGCTATGAAGGTGCAAGGGGGTTTGATTTGATAAAGGGGCAACAAAATAAACGACAAGAAAAGTGAATCAAGCAAGCAATTAAAGGAAGCAATTAATAAAGAGAGACATTCATGGAAAGGATTGAGAATATAGGCTTTTCATCTTAGTCACTAACAACAATAATTAGCAAGAATTTATCTTATTTCGTCATCTCCAATGTTGGAAGAAGGTATAAGTTATCCTCCATGAGAGAAGGTCAAACAAGACTAGTTAATCTCAATCCAAAATTCCTAATCAACTTACTAATGGAATTAGCAAGAGATTAGAGTCAATGGAAATCATATTAACTAACAACTCTAGATCACCAACATAAGTTGGATTTTCATGACTCAAGATTGCCTAATTTCTCTTTCCAAGCCAAGAATGCTCAAAATCTACTCTAACATCCTTCCAAGCATTTTGTCAAACACTTGGAAGGCATACAAGGAAAGCATAACAAAAGTGCAAGGAATACTAAATCTACCAACTACAAATTGCAAGAAAAGTAAATCAACAACTCAAATTAACAATAAAACAGCATCAAATATTAAACTACGTTAAAGACATCCAAATCCAACATGAGTACATGAGCATAAAAGAGACATAAAAGTAAAATTAACATAACAAACTAAGAGAATAAAAGTGTAGAAGCAAGAAATTGTAAAGAAAACAAGATGAAGACATGAAATTGAACCTAGATCTAAGAGAAATTTACCTAACCTAACCTCATTCTAGAGAGAAGAGGGAGCTTCTCTCTCTAAAAAACTAACTAAAGGATCATGTTGACTAACTAAGTGCTCCCCCTTTGCTCAATCTTCAATTCTACATCAAATACCCTCAGAAACAAGTTGGATTTGGGCCTGGGCAGCTCAAAAATCGCCCCCAGCGATTTCACTTTAAGTGAGTCATGTGCGAGTATCGACGCGTACGCGTGAGTCACGTGTGCGCGTCGCTTGGCAAAATTCCTATCCACGCGTACGCGTCATGTGCGCGTACGCGTCACCATGCGACTTCACTTCCACGCGTGCGCGTCTGCTGCACGTGCGCGTGGTTTGGTTTACTCCAAATCCTTGTTTCCTCATGCATTCTCCACTTTGTATGCTTTTCTCTTCATTTCTTCCATCCAATACTTGCCTTATGAACCTGAAATCACTCAACAAACACATCAAGGAATCGAATGGAATTAAAGTGAATTTAAATCACCAATTTAAGGGCCTAAAAAGCATATTTTTACACTTAAGCACAATTTAAGGGAGAATTACAAAACCATGCTATTTCATTGAATAAATGTTGGAAAAGGTGATAAAATCCCCGAAAATAAGCACAAGATAAACCACAAAATTGGGGTTTATCAAACCTCCCCACACTTAAACTAAGCATGTCCTCATGCTAAAATCAAGAAAGAAGCAAAGGGTTATCAACATTTATTCAATGCAAACTAATTATATACAATCTATCTATATGCAATCTATCTACATGAATGCAATTGCTTGGTCAAAATAAATCAATCTCCAAGAATACATGTACAAGTACAAGGGCTAAAGAAATAGTAATCAAAGCAAATCCACAATTGAATTGAATCATTGAAAGACTTTACAAACTTGCAAGAAAAGATGATCATGGGTGGAAACATGTAAATGAGCAATCGAACCCTCACCGGATGTGTATCCGCTCTAGTCACTCAAGTGTATGGGGTTGATTCACTCAATTTTCCCCTAATCATGCTTTCCAAGATTTGTTTTTTATTTAACAATCAATAATTATTTCATGCATACATACAAATATCATGAGGTCTTTCCCATAGGTTGTAATGGGGTTAGGGTCAAGGTAAGGATGCATATGGTCAAGTGAGTTTGAAATTTGAATCTTTACTTAACATAAGCTTCCCACCTAACCTATGACAACCTATACAATTCAGAGCTAACCTAACTACCCATTCTTCACTTTTTCACACACTCATGCATTCTATTTCTGATCACCACACATATGCATTGATTTTTATTGAACTTTAAACTTTGGAGCATTTTATCCCCTTTTTATTGCTTTTCTTTTTCTTTATTTTCTATATACATATATATTTTTTTTTCTTTTTATTTTTCTCATTTTTTTTCAAACTAAAATATATACAAGAACATCCATGCATATGGTTTACACATGATTAATACATGAGTATGTACCCAATTCCCATGATTTTTCAACAAAAAATACAAAATACACTTTTATCTCTACCTAATGTCCCAAACTCTCCCAAAATCAAATGATAAATATTTTCACTAGCCTAAGATAATCAAAGATCCAAACAAGGGACATTTATTATTTTTCACTTAGGCTTGTAATGTACTACAATTAAGAACAAATGGGTTAAGCATAGGCTCAAATTGGCTAACAATAGAAGATAAAAGGTAGGCCATTTGGGTAAGTGAGCTGTTTGAATAATGGCCTCAATCATATAAATGCATATATACATGGAATAATGGACATAAAGAATCAAACAAATCAAAGATTACAATCATAGGAAGAGAATAATGCACACAAGAATGAAAATAAGTGGTCATATGATGTGACCACACAGTTAGGCTCAAATCTCACATGCTTGTGTTCTTAGCTCAAAAATCATGCTCCACAATATATGTGATTCAAGCAAGTTCTAAATTTTTTTTATCAATCAATTGGGGTGCCCTATAGGTAAAATTCTTGAAAAATTTCATTATTTTGACTAAGCTTAATATATACATATGCAATGCAAGAAAATGCAACTAAAAATCCTAAAATGAAATGCAAAAGTGTTGGGATTAGAAACTTGTCACCCAAAGACACCGAATGGTCGGACAACCTCCCCACACTTAAAAGTTTGCACCATCCTCGGTGCACTAAAAATGAGCAAGGGGGTACGGCGACTCTCCGAATTGCCACCCTCAGCTGGCAGATCAACTGGTGCTGTGTGTTCTTCCCTCCCGCTTTCATTTTTGCTTAGGGTGCATCAGTCATGAAAAATAAAAATTAACACCATAATATGAGAAAATATAAAAACAAGGAAGCGTGAGTTGTTGGAATGAGGTAAATCACTAGAATGGAGTGAGTGAATTAGTGTGACATTGATGAAAGATAGGTGTGTGAATTCTAAATTAGTGGTGCACGAATTGTGAATCACACTTTTCACAACGCGTACCACTAACCAGCAAGTGCACTGGGTCGTCCAAGTAATACCTCACGTGAGTAAGGGTCGAATCCCACGGAGATTGTTGGTTTGAAGCAATCTATGGTTATCTTGTAAATCTTAGTCAGGAAGTCAATTATGTTTATCAGTTGAATTGCAAATAAACAATAGAGCATGGATTAAAGGTTACTTGTTATGCAGTAATGGAGAATATGTTGGAGTTTTGGAGATGCTTTGTCTTCTGAATCTCTGCTTTCCTCTGTCTTCTTGTTCACGCACGCACGTCCTCCTATGGCAAGCTATGTGTTGGTGGATCACCGTTGTCAATGGCTACCTTCCATCCTTCCAGTGAAAACTACGCTCACGCGCTCTGTCACAGCACGGCTAATCACCGGTTGGTTCTCGATCCGGTTGGAATAGGATTTACTATCCTTTTGCGTCTGTCACTAACGCCCAGCATTCAGGAGTTTGAAGCTCGTCACAGTCATTCAATCCTTGAATACTACTCTGAATACCACAGACAAGGTTTAGACTTTCCGGATTCTCTTGAATGCCGCCATCAGTTCTAGCTTATGCCACGGAGATTCTGATTAAGGAATCTAAGAGATACTCATTCAATCGTATATAGAACGGAGGTGGTTGTCAGGCACACGTTCATGATTTGAGGAAGGCGATGAATGTCACAGATCATCACCTCCATCACAGTTAAGCGCGAATGAACATCTTAGGTAGGAACAAGCGTGTTTGAATGGAAAACAGAAATACTTGCATTAATTCATCGAGACACAGCAGAGCTTCTCACCCCCAACAATGGGGTTTAGAGACTCATGCCGTCAGAGAATACAAAGTTTTTATCTGAAATGTCATGAGATACAAAATAAGTCTCTAAAAGTTGTTTTTATACTAAACTAGTAGCCTAGGGTTACAAAATATGAGTGGACTATGATGGATGATGCAGAGATCCACTTCTGGGGCCCACTTGGTGTGTGCTGGGCTGAAACTTAAGCAATTCACGTGCAAAGGCCATTTGTGGAGTTGAACTCCAGTTTTTATGCCAGTTTGGGCGTTCAACTCCAGCTTTTGATCCTTTTCTGGCGCTGGACGCCAGAATTGGGCAGAGAACTGGCGTTGAACGCCAGTTTACGTCGTTTATCCTTGTGTAAAGTATAGACTATTATATATTGCTGGAAAGCCCTGGATGTCTACTTTCCAATGCAATTGGAAGCATGCCATTTCGAGTTCTGTAGCTCCAGAAAATCCACTTTGAGTGCAGGGAGGTCAGAATCCAACAGCATCAGCAGTCCTTTTTCAGCCTGAATCAGATTTTTGCTCAGCTCCTTCAATTTCAGCCAGAAAAATACCTGAAATTACAGAAAAACACACAACTCATAGTAAAGTCCAGAAATATGAATTTTTCCTAAAAACTAATAAAACTAGACTAAAAACTCACTAAAACATACTCAAAACTATATGAAATTAACCCCAAAAAGCGTATAAAATATCCGCTCATCACAACACCAAACTTAAACTGTTGCTTGTCCTCAAGCAACTAGACAAATAAAATAGAAGACTAATAGGTTGAGAAGCAATAATATCTCAGAGTTTTTGATTGAAGCTCAGATTCTAATTAGATGAGCGGGACTAGTAGCTTTTTGCTTCTAAACAGTTTTGGCATCTCACTTTATCCATTGAAGCTCAGAGTGATTGGCATCTATAGGAACTCAGAATTCAGATAATGTTATTGATTCTCTTGGTTCAGTGTGATGATTCTTGAACACAGCTTCTTTATGAGTCTTGGCCGTGGCCCTAAGCACTTTGTTTTCCAGTATTACCACCGGATACATAAATGCCACAGACACATAATTGGGTGAACCTTTTCAGATTGTGACTCAGCTTTGCTAAAGTCCCCAATTAGAGGTGTCCAGAGTTCTTAAGCACACTCTTCTTTTTGCTTTGGACCTTGACTTTAACCGCTTAGTCTCAAGTTTTCACTTGACACCTTCACGCCACAAGCACATGGTTAGGGACAGCTTGGTTTAGCCGCTTAGACCAGGATTTTATTCCTTTAGGCCCTCCTATCCACTGATTCTCAAAGCCTTGGGATCCCTTTTATTTGCCCTTGCCTTTTGGTTTTAAGGGTTACTGGCTTTTTCTGCTTGCTTTTTCTTTTTCTTTCTATATTTTTTTTTCTATACCTTTTTTTTTCTGCAAGCTTTGTTCTTTGCTGCTTTTTCTTGCTTCAAGAATCATTTTTTTGATTTTTCAGATTATCAATAACAGGTCTCATGTTCATCATTCTTTCAAGAGCCAATATATTTAACAGTCTTAAACAACAAATTCAAAAGACATATGCACTGTTCAAGCATTCATTCAGAAGACAGAAAGCATTGCCTCCACATTTAACTAATTAGAATTTCTCTTATTAAAACTCGAAATTTTATTGCCTCTTATTCAAGAGATCTACTACTTTATTCATGTTTGCTGATGATGAGAAAAATAAACTATAGCTTAACTGGAGATAAAATCAAAAATAGATACTAATTACTACTAATGATCATGTAATGAAGACACAAACATAGATAAGCACTTAACATAGAGAAAACGAAAAAAAAAACAGAGAAGGTAAGAACAAGGAACGAGTCCACCTTAGTGATGATGGCATTTCCTTCTTGAGGCACCAATGATGTTATTGAGCTTCTTTTATGTCTCTTCCTTGCCTTTGTGGCTTGATTCCTAGTGATTTTTGGTATTTCTATCCTCAGTTGCTTCCAATAATTATGTGGAGGGAAGTGTATCCCCTGAGGTATCTCTTGATTTACAGCCACATGTTCTACCACTGAGCTATAGATCTTTCACATAATTGTTTTACCACACCAAACTTAGAATGTTGCTCGCCCTCGAGCAAAAGAAGAGGGAATAGATGAAGAAGAAGATGTGGAAAGAAAAAAAACTAGGATTATGAGGAGGGAAGGTGGGGATCCTGTTGGGTCCACAGATCTTGAATTGATCCTGTGAGGTCCACAGATCTTGAGGTGTCAAGGCATTTACATCCCTGCACCAATTTAGGCATGCAAAATGCCCTTGCACACAACTCTGGGCGTTCAGCGCCAGGTTGGTGCCCATTTTGGGCGTTCAACGCCCATTTACTAGCCATTTCTGGCGTTGAACGCCAGAACCATGCTTGTTCTGGGCGTTCAGCACCAGGATGTTGCCCATTTTGGGCGTTCAGCGCCAGAACCATGCTCTGTTCTGGCGTTGAACGCCAGACAACTGCTTCCTCCAGGGTGTGATTTTTCTTCTGCTGTTTTTGAATCCATTTTCAATTTTTGATATTTATTTTGTGACTCCACTTGATCATGAACCTAATAAAACATGAAAAACCATGAAAATAAATAAAAATTGGGTTGCCTCCCAACAAGCGCTTCTTTAATGTCCTTAGCTGGACCTTGCTGAGCTTTTAATCTAGCTTCAGCCTTGAGCATTCTTGCTCAATGTTGCCTTCAAGGTAATGCTTGATTCTCTGTCCATTGACAATGAACTTCTTATCAGAATCAATATCTTGAAGCTCCACATAACCATATGGTGATACACTTGTAATCACGTATGGTCCCCTCCACCGGGATTTCAGTTTTCCGGGGAATAGCCTGAGTCTAGAGTTAAACAACAGAACCTTCTGTCCTGGTTCAAAGATTCTAGATGACAGCTTTCTGTCATGCCACTTTTTTTATTTTCCTTATATAGCTTGGCATTTTCGAAAGCTGTGAATCTGAACTCCTCTAGCTCATTTAGCTGGAGCAATCTTTTTTCTCCTGCTAATTTGGCATCAAAGTTTAGGAATCTGGTTGCCCAGTAGGCCTTATGTTCCAGTTCCACGGGCAGGTGACATGCCTTACCATACACCAGTTGGTATGGAGAGGTCCCTATAGGGGTCTTGAATGCTGTTCTGTAAGCCCACAGAGCATCATCCAAGCTCCGTGCCTAATCCTTTCTACGGGTATTTACTGTCCGTTCCAGGATTCTCTTTAATTCTCTATTAGAGACTTCAGCTTACCCATTGGTTTGTGGATGATATGGAGTGGCCACCTTGTGGCGAATTCCATACCGAACCATGGCAGAGTAAAGCTGTTTATTGCAAAAGTGAGTGCCCCCATCACTGATTAGTACTCTAGGGACACCAAACCTGCTAAAGATATGTTTCTGGAGGAACTTCAGTACTGTTTTAGTATCATTGGTGGGTGTGGCAATAGCCTCAACCCATTTTGATACATAGTCAACTGCCACCAGAATATAAGTGTTTGAGTATGACGGTGGGAAAGGTCCCATGAAGTCAATTCCCCATACGTCAAACAACTCAATCTTCAAGATTCCTTGTTGAGGCATGGCGTAACCATGAGGCAGATTGCCAGCTCTTTGGCAACTGTCACAGTTACGTACAAACTCTCGGGAATCTTTATAGAGTGTGGGCCAATAGAAGCCACATTGGAGGACCTTGGTGGCTGTTCGCTCACCTCCGAAATGGCCTCCATATTGAGATCCGTGGCAATGCCATAGGATTCTCTGTGCTTCCTCTCTGGGGACACACCTACGGATAATTCCGTCTGCACATCTCTTAAAGAGATAGGGTTCATCCCACAAGTAGTACTTTGCATCAGTAACTAATTTCTTCTTTTGTATTCTATTGTACTCCTTGGGTATGAACCTTGCAGCTTTATAGTTTGCAATATCGGCAAACCATGGTGCTTCCTGAATGGCAAATAGATGCTCATCAGGGAACGTCTCAGAGATCTCAAGAAAGGGGAGGGACGTCCCTTCCACTGGCTCTATCCGGGACAGATGATCAGCTACTTGGTTCTCTGTCCCTTTTCTGTCTCTTATTTCTATATCAAACTCTTGCAGAAGCAATACCCATCTGATGAGCCTGGGTTTTGAATCCTGCTTTGTGAGTAGATACTTAAGAGCAGCATGGTCAGTGTACACAATCACCTTTGATCCTACTAAGTAGGATCTGAACTTGTCAATGGCGTAAACCACTGCAAGTAGTTCTTTTTCTGTGGTTGTGTAATTTTTCTGGGCATCATTTAGAACGCGACTGGCATAATAAATGACATGCAGAAGCTTGTCATGCCTCTGTCCCAATACTACACCAATGGCATGATCACTGGCATCACACATTAGCTTAAATGGTAATGTCCAGTCTGGTGCAGAAATGACTGGTGCTGTGACCAGCTTAGCTTTCAGCGTTTCAAACGCCTGCAGGCACTTTGTGTCAAACACAAATGGTGTGTCAGCAGCTAGCAGATTGCTTAGAGGTTTTGCGAATTTTGAAAAATCCTTTATAAACCTCCTATAGAATCCTGCATGCCCCAGAAAGCTTCTGATTGCCTTGACATTGGCAGGTGGTGGTAATTTTTCAATTACCTCTATTTTTGCTTGATCCACCTCTATTCCCTTGTTTGAGATTTTATGCCCAAGAACAATTCCTTCAGTCACCATGAAGTGACACTTTTCCCAGTTTAAAACTAGGTTGGTCTCTTGGCATCTTTTCAGAACAAGTTTCAGGTGATTAAGACAGGAGCTGAATGAGTCTCCATATACTGAGAAGTAATCCATGAAGACTTCCAGAAATTTTTCCACCATGTCAGAGAAAATAGAGAGCATGCATCTCTGGAAGGTTGCAGGCGCATTACATAGCCCAAATGGCATCCTTCTATAAGCAAACACTCCAGATGGACATGTGAATGCTGTTTTCTCTTGATCCTGGGGATCCACTGCAATTTGGTTGTAGCCTGAGTAGCCATCCAGAAAGCAGTAATAATCATGACCTGCTAGTCTCTCTAGCATCTGGTCTATGAATGGTAAAGGAAAATGATCCTTTCTGGTGGCTGTATTGAGCCTTCTGTAGTCAATACACATGCGCCACCCTGTAACTGTTCTTGTGGGAACCAGTTCATTTTTTTCATTATGAATCACTGTCATGCCTCCCTTTTTTGGGACGACTTGAACAGGGCTCACCCAGGGGCTATCAGAAATAGGATAAATAATCCCAGCCTCTAGTAACTTGGTGACCACTTTCTGCACCACTTCCTTCATGGCTGGATTTAGCCGCCTCTGTGGTTGAACCACTGGTTTGGCATTATCCTCCAATAGGATTTTGTGCATGCATCTAGCTGGGCTTATGCCCTTAAGGTCACCTATGGACCACCCAAGAGCTGTCTTGTGTGTCCTTAGCACTTGAATAAGTGCTTCCTCTTCCTGTGAATTTAAAGCAGAGCTTATGATCACTGGAAAAGTGTCACCTTCTCCCAGAAATGCATATTTCAAGGATGGTGGTAGTGGCTTGAGCTCGGGTTTAGGAGGTTTTTCCTCTTTCAGAAGAAAGTTCAGAGGCTCTTTCATGTCCTCTGAATCCTCCAAATCAGGCTGAACATCTTTAAAGATGTCTTCCAACTCTGATTCAAGACTCTCAGCCATGTTGATCTCTTCTACCAAAGAGTCAATGAGATCAACTTTCATGCAGTCTGTTGATGTGTCTGGATGCTGCATGGCTTTGACAGCGTTCAACTTAAACTCATCATCATTGACTCTCAGGGTTATTTCCCCCTGTTGGACATCAATGAGGGATCGTCCAGTTGCTAGGAAGGGTCTTCCTAGAATGAGAGTAGCACTCTTGTGCTCCTCCATTTCCAGCACAACAAAGTCAGTGGGAAAGGCGAATGGCCCAACTCTGACAATCATGTCCTCAATCACGCCTGATGGGTATTTAGTGGAACCATCAGCAAGTTGGAGACATATCCGGGTTGGTTTAACTTCTTCAGTTAAGCCAAGCTTCCTGATAGTGGATGCAGGTATCAGGTTGATGCTTGCCCCAAGATCGCATAAAGCTGTCTTGGTGCAATCACCTTCTAATATGCATGGTATCAGAAAACTCCCAGGGTCTTTAAGCTTTTCAGGAAAGCTTTTCAGAATGACTGCACTGCATTCTTCAGTGAGGAGAACTCTTTCTGTTTCTCTCCACTCCTTTTTATGACTCAAGATCTCTTTCATGAACTTGTCATAAGAAGGTATTTGCTCAAGTGCTTCTGCAAATGGAATCTTTATTTCCAGAGTCCTTAGATAATCTGCAAAGCGAGCAAATTGCTTATCCTGCTCCTCTTTCCGGAGTTTTTGAGGATAAGGTATCTTGGTTTTATATTCCTCAACCTTAGTGGTTAAAGAAGCCTTTTTAGAGGGGTTGTTATCAGCACTTGTGTGTGTTTGATCCCTCACTGGCAATTGAGTGCCAGAGTCAGAAGCTGGAGTGACGTTAGACGCCAGCTCACTGTCTGTTCCTGGCGCCTGAACGCCAGAAATGTACCCATTTTGGGCGTTCAACGCTGGATTCTGCCCCATTTGGGCATTCAACGCCAGGTTCTTGCCCATTTCTGGCGTTGAACGCCAATCCTGCCTTGTTTCTGGCACTGAACGCCAGTTTTGGGCATGGTCTGGGCGTTCAGCGCCAGCCTTCCACCCATTTTCTGGCGTTTTAGTGCCAGAATTATTTTTCCCTGGGCTCTTACTGTCCTCAGGTGAATCTTTGGTGGGTCGCTCATTTCTTGAATTTTTGATGCCTTGAGGTGGGGTATTTAATGTTTTCCCACTTCTTAATTGAACTGCTTGGCATTCTTCTGCTATTTGCTTTGATAGCTGCTGCTTTGTTTGCTTAAACTGTTCGTCCATATGTATATTAGCTATCCTTGTCTCTTGTAGCCTGTCCTTGAATTCAGCTAGCTGCTTTGTTAGAAAATCCAATTGCTGATTGAATTCAGCAGCTTGTTTTACAGTACTGAATTCAGCAGTTACTGTTTTAACCTCTTCATTCATGGAAGGGTTGCTGCTTAGATACAGATGCTGATTCCTGGCAACTGTATCAATGAGCTCTTGAGCCTCTTCAATTGTCTTTCTCATATGGATAGATCCACCAGCTGAGTAATCTAGAGACATCTGAGCTCCTTCTGCAAGCCCATAGTAGAAGATGTCTAACTGAACCCACTCTGAAAACATTTCAGAGGGGCATTTTCGTAGCATCTCTCTGTATCTCTCCCAGGCATCATAAAGAGATTCATTATCTCCTTGTTTAAAGCCTTGGATGTCCAGCCTTAGCTGTGTCATCCTTTTTGGAGGAAAATACTGATTCAGGAATTTTTCTGTCAGCTGTTTCCATGTTCTTATGCTGGCCTTAGGTTGGTTATTTAACCACCTCTTAGCTTGATCTTTTACAGCAAATGGAAACAGTAATAGTCTGTAGACATCCTGATCTATTTCCTTATCATGTACTGTGTCAGCAATTTATAAAAATTGTGCCAGAAACTCTGTAGGTTCTTCCTGTGGAAGACCGGAATACTGGCAACTTTGCTGCACCATGATAATGAGCTGAGGATTCAACTCAAAGCTACTAACTCCAATGGAGGGTATGCATATGCTACTCCCATATGAAGTAGTAGAGGGGTTAGAATATGACCCTAGAGTCCTCCTGGACTGTTCATTTCCACTTATGTCCATGATGGATATATGGATATAACTTGGACTGATTTATCTTTTTATTTATTTTATTTTATAAGAAGTAAATACTTAAATAAAATAAAATAACTAAAAAGAATTTGAATTTTAAAATTAATTTTTTTTATAAAAAAAATAAAAATTAATTAGTTAATAAAAAAAGAAATTTTTGAAAAAGAGGGAAGATATTTTCGAAAATTAGAGAGAGAGAGAGTTAGTTAGGTAGTTTTGAAAAAGTTAAGAAACAAACAAAAAGTTAGTTAGTTAGTTGAGACAAATTTTGAAAAGATAAGAAGTTAGGAAGTTAGAAGAGATATTTTGAAAAGATATTTTTGAATTTAGTGAGGAGAGAGAAAAACAATAAGATAGTACAAGATTTAAAATTTTTAGATCTAATGCTCCTTGTTTTTGAAAATTTTGGAGGGAAAACACCAAGGAACACCAAACTTAAAAATTTTAAGATCAAGACACAAGGAAAACTCAAGAACACTTTGAAGACTCACAAGAACACAAGAACATGAAGAAAGAACACCAAACTTAAAATTTTTAGAAAACCACCAAAATTTTCGAAAACCAAAGGGAATTCAACAAGAAAACACCAAACTTAAAGTTTGGCACACAATTTAATAGAGAAAATATTATTTATGAAAAAGAAGGTTTTGAAAAGAGTATAAAAGATTCTAACCCAATTACCAAGAACACAGATTAACACTCTAGCCAAATGAGTTATGGAATTTTCGAAAATTTTAAGAAAGATTATTTTTGAAAACACCAAACTTAAAGTTTGGCATAGGATTTAACAGAAAAATTATTTTTGAAAAAGGTTTTAAAAAATTATGATAGCCAATTACCATGAACATAAACACCACGTTCTAACTAACTGAGTTATAAATTTAAAGTGTTTTAACAAGGGATAAATAATAAAAGACTCTAAACCAAAAAGAAAGATTTTTTTTCCTAATCTAAGCAACAAAATAATCCGTCAGTTGTTCAAACACGAACAATCCCCGGCAACGGCGCCAAAAACTTGGTGCACGAATTGTGAATCACACTTTTCACAACGCGTACCACTAACCAGCAAGTGCACTGGGTCGTCCAAGTAATACCTCACGTGAGTAAGGGTCGAATCCCACGGATATTGTTGGTTTGAAGCAATCTATGGTTATCTTGTAAATCTTAGTCAGGAAGTCAATTATGTTTATCAGTTGAATTGCAAATAAACAATAGAGCATGGATTAAAGGTTACTTGTTATGCAGTAATGGAGAATATGTTGGAGTTTTGGAGATGCTTTGTCTTCTGAATCTCTGCTTTCCTCTGTCTTCTTGTTCACGCACGCACGTCCTCCTATGGCAAGCTGTGTGTTGGTGGATCACCGTTGTCAATGGCTACCTTCCATCCTTCCAGTGAAAACTACGCTCACGCGCTCTGTCACAGCACGGCTAATCACCGGTTGGTTCTCGATCCGGTTGGAATAGGATTTACTATCCTTTTGCGTCTGTCACTAACGCCCAGCCTTCAGGAGTTTGAAGCTCGTCACAGTCATTCAATCCTTGAATACTACTCTGAATACCACAGACAAGGTTTAGACTTTCCGGATTCTCTTGAATGCCGCCATCAGTTCTAGCTTATGCCACGGAGATTCTGATTAAGGAATCTAAGAGATACTCATTCAATCGTATATAGAACGGAGGTGGTTGTCAGGCACACGTTCATGATTTGAGGAAGGCGATGAATGTCACAGATCATCACCTCCATCACAGTTAAGCGCGAATGAACATCTTAGGTAGGAACAAGCGTGTTTGAATGGAAAACAGAAATACTTGCATTAACTCATCGAGACACAGCAGAGCTCCTCACCCCCAACAATGGGGTTTAGAGACTCATGCCGTCAGAGAATACAAAGTTTAGATCTGAAATGTCATGAGATACAAAATAAGTCTCTAAAAGTTGTTTTTATACTAAACTAGTAGCCTAGGGTTACAAAATATGAGTGGACTATGATGGATGATGCAGAGATCCACTTCTGGGGCCCACTTGGTGTGTGCTGGGCTGAAACTTAAGCAATTCACGTGCAGAGGCCATTTGTGGAGTTGAACGCCAGTTTTTATGCCAGTTTGGGCGTTCAACTCCAGCTTTTGATCCTTTTCTGGCGCTGGACGCCAGAATTGGACAGAGAACTGGCGTTGAACGCCAGTTTACGTCGTCTATCCTTGTGTAAAGTATAGACTATTATATATTTTTGGAAAGCCCTGGATGTCTACTTTCCAATGCAATTAAAAGCATGCCATTTCGAGTTCTGTAGCTCCAGAAAATCCACTTTGAGTGCAGGGAGGTCAGAATCCAACAGCATCAGCAGTCCTTTTTCAGCCTGAATCAGATTTTTGCTCAGCTCCTTCAATTTCAGCCAGAAAAATACCTGAAATTACAGAAAAACACACAACTCATAGTAAAGTCCAGAAATATGAATTTTTCCTAAAAACTAATAAAACTAGACTAAAAACTAACTAAAACATACTCAAAACTATATGAAATTAACCCCAAAAAGCGTATAAAATATCCGCTCATCAATTAGGTACCCTTTAGAACACACACGCTATCACAGAGAGCTATGTCATAATTACACAAGGAAAGTATACACTTCACTTATTTTAGTGTGCTTGAGATGCTTTAAACTTGTAGGCTAAGATGATGAGCGGATATTTTATACGCTTTTTGGGGTTAATTTCATGTAGTTTTTAGGATGTTTTAGTTAAGTTTTTAGTATATTTTCATTAGTTTCAAGGAAAAATTCATATTTCTGGAATTTACTATGATTTTGTGTGCTTTTCTATAATTTCAGGTATTTTCTGGCTGAAATTGAGGGAGCTGAGCAAAAATCTGATTCGGGCTGAAAAAGGATTGCTGATGCTGTTGGATTCTGACCTCTTTGCACTCAGAATGGATTTTCTGGAGCTACAAAAGTCCAATTGGCGCGCTTCCAATTGCGTTCGAAAGTAGACATCCAGGGCTTTCCAGCAATATATAATAGTCCATACTTTGCTCAAGGATAGACGACGTAAACTGGCGTTCAACGCCAGTTCCATGTTGCAATCTGGCGTCCAGTGCCAGAAACAGGTTACAAGTTGGAGTTCAACGCCAGAAACAGGTTACAACCTGGCGTTGAATGCCCAAAACAGCCCAGGCACGTGAGAATCTTTAGTCTCAGCCCCAGAAGTGGATTTCTGCACTATCTATCATAGTTTACTCATTTTCTGTAAACCTAGGTTACTAGTTTAGTATTTAAACAACGTTTAGAGATTTATTTTGTATCTCATGACATTTTAGATCTAAAATTTGTATCTTTTGGCAGCATGAGTCTCTAAACCCCATTGTTGGGGGTGAGGAGCTCTGCAGCGTCTCGATGAATTAATGCAGGTACTTCTATTTTCTATTCAAACATGCGTGTTCCTATCTAAGATATTCATTCGCGCTTAATTATGGAGAAGGTGATGATCCGTGACACTCATCACCTTCCTCAACCCATGAACGTGTGCATGACAACCATCTCTGTTCTATATTAGATTGAATGAGTATCTCTTAGATTCTATAATCAAAATCTTCGTGGTATAAGCTAGAATTGATGGCGTCATTCAGGAGAATCCGGAAAGTCTAAACCTTGTTTGTGGTATTCCGAGTAGGATTCTGGGATTGGATGACTGTGACGGGCTTCAAACTCGCGAGTGCTGGGCGTAATGACAGATGCAAAAGGATAGTAAATCCTATTCCAGTATGATCGAGAACCTCTAGATGATTAGCCGTGCTGTGACAGAGCATTTGGACCATTTTCACTGAGGAGATGGGAAGTAGCCATTGACAACAGTGACACCTTACATAGAGCTTGCCATGGAAGGAACTTTGCACTTTTGCATGCATGAGGGAAGAGGAATACAAGAGAAAAGCTGAAATTCAGAAGACAAAGCATCTCCAAAACCCCAACATATTCTCTATTACTTCATACTAAGTATTTATTTCATACTCTCTTATTATTCGTAATTCAATTTGATAAGTGAATTGTTTTCCTGACTAAGAGTTACAAGATCACCATAGATTGCTTCAAGCCAACAATCTCTGTGGGATTCGACCCTTACTCACGTAAGGTATTACTTGGACGACCCAGTGCACTTGCTGGTTAGTTGTGCGGAATTACATAGTGTGAAGTAATTTTCGTGCACCATAAGACAACCAAACAACCAATAAAGAAGCATGAAAGCATTCAAGCCAAAAGTCAAGCAATTGTGAAACTGGATAATTAATGGACATTGATTGATGTGTAAGTAACTTGGTGAACAAAATGGTATGGAGAGCTCACACATCAAACAATGACACATATTAAAGTTGTTACAACACCTAAGTGACATAGAGATGGAAGACATGGATGCTATGGAACTTAGAAAAAGAGATATAAGAGTTAAAATCAATCACATAGCAAGCATGGTCCACAAAGCTTGGAAAGCTCAAAAATATGTCACTAGGTAAGCTTTCGATCCAATTACACAATTCCAAAAATCTCAATGCATGAAATAGATGATGCTCAATTAGAACAAGCATCCTTAAAAAAAATGCATTGGTAATGTACAATTGCCTAACAATGGATGATGAATGCATGGTGGCCAAAATATGCAATTCAAAGAGTTAAGATGCATGAAGGCAAAGTAACATGTACTTGGTATTCAAAAATATTAAGCATAAAAAGTTCCAAACCAAGTAATCAAAATATAACCTCAACAAGAATCCAATAAGGAATATAAACAAAATTGATGTTAAGATAAAATCCTATTAGTAATAAGCAGCAGTAAACAGTAAACAAGATTAGTAATCCAACACTTATAATGGAAAATCAAAATTAGACAAAAATTAAACTAACTAGCTACTAAAAGAAATGGTGTTATATGGTGTTTGGTAGTGTTGGATGATGTTTGAAGGGTGAAAAGAAAGGAAGAGAAGAGAGAAGAACGAAAGAAATGGAAAGAAGAGAAGAAAAGAAGATTGTTGATGCAGGGCAGGCCACGCGTGCGCGTCAGTGACGCGTGCGCGTGGAATGGTGAAATGGGCGCGACGCGTACGCATGACGCACATGTGCGCGTCGATGGGTTATTTCGAGAGCGACGCGTACGCGTGAGTTGCTTTGCGCGAAAGGCACAGTGTACGCACGCTATACGCGTGGAGCATGAGTGTGCGTGGTTTGGTACTCTGTTTTTCAAAATTTTTCCATGTTTTTGCACCAAACCAAGCATTCCAAACCTCCAAACAGCTACCGAAACATCATAAAACCTTATTTAACCTACTAAAGTCCCAATTAAACTCAACTAACTAGACAAAACATGAAATTAAACCTAAATTACCAATATTTACAAAGAGGAAAAAGGAAAGATGTTACCATGGTGGGGTGTCTCCTACCTAGCACTTTTATTTATTGTCCTTAAGTTGGACTTATGGGGAGCTCCTTATCAAGGTGGCTTGTGCTTGAATCCATTCTTGAACATCCACCAATGCTTGGACTTCCATTGTGCTTCATCATTCAATGTTAATAACTCCAATCTTTGATGGAGTTCTTCACAAACCATGGACTCCCAAAGTTGATCTTCCTTGTGCGATCCGGGATCCCACACTTTGTTTTCACACTCGTCCTTGAGTTGATCATGGTGATTTCCTCTGGGTGGCAAGAGAGATGAATTCTCATAAATACACCAAACTACCCTCCTAGACCCATCCAATTGAGCACTACACCAATCCATGCTACTCAATTTTGAGCTTCCCACCATAATGAGCCTAGACTTACAATGCCAACCACTAAACATTCTCCTCTTATGCTTGATTCCACAAAGCGCCCTAAGTTAGCTATCCGTTTCAAGAAAACCAAATTCAAGTGGGATAATAAAGCTTAAGAGTTAGAAGTTTTACCCACTCAAATAGAGGATTAGATGACAATCTAGGTAGAGGAGTTCCCAACGGTCTTGACAAAGCACGCTCCACTCCCATCCATCCTTTTCTAGAGGCGTTCACCACTTGGCAAGGTTCTTCAAGCTCTACCTCTTGCCAAGATTCCTCAAGTTCACATTCTTCTTCCCCATCACTCAAATCATAAATGGGAGGTTTAGTGAAGTCTACCTTATCATCAATCCCAAGCATGGTGGGGAAGGACTCATCAAACTCAAAAGGATCATATGTTGATGCGGAATCATCATAGATAAGAGGGCTTGTTGCTTGGAACACTTCTTCTAATTTTTCACTCACAATATTCCTTGGAGGTTGCACATCCTTCTCAACATTGCTTTCTAGCCCAATGGAAGAAAGCTCTTCAATTTGTGATCCCTCTATGTACTCAACATATCCTAAGATGCCAACCACTACTTCCTCTTGTTCAATAATATCGACTTCCTCCTCTTGTTGCACTTCTTTCTTTAACTCCTCTTCTTCACCTTGGAGCTTCAAGTTCACTCCCTCACTAAGCTCTTTGGTTGCTTCTCCACATTCAACAATGGGAGTGCCTTGATCGCATAAGCTTAGGCAGGATGAGTATATGTTGCTAACGGCTTCTACCATGGTAGCCATCTTAGCTCTTAACTCCTCAAACTTCTTTTCATCCTCCTCTTGTCGCCTTAAGATATGAGATTCAAGATCTCTTAGTTCTAGCATGAGGGCTTCATCGGGAGGTGGTGGTGGAAGAGAGAATTCATTGTTTGAGGGTAGGGTATTATAGTTGGAAGGTGGTTCATATTGGTGAAATTTTTGAGGTGGTGTGTATGGACTTTGTGGTTCATGGAAGTATTGGTGTTGGAATGGTGGTGGCTCTAGGTATGGTTCATATGGTGGTTGGTATAGTGTGTATGAGTTAGGGTCATATGGAAGTGAATGGTGGTATGAGGCTTGTGAGTATGGTTGTTGAGGACTATATTGAGGGAAAGGATCATGTGCATATGATGATTGTGGTTGACAACCACAATGAGGGTCATCACACACATTAGGTTGGTATGCATCAAGAGTTAGATTGTACCCATAAGAAGCCAGAGGAGGTTGTTGCCAAGGAGGTTGTCCATAAGCTTAGGGCTCCTCCCACCTTTGATCTCCAAATCCTTGATGCAAATCCTCATTAAAGCTTCCATTTCCTACAACATAGTTTAAACCACACTCATAGCCAAAGTGATGAGAATTCATGGTGACAAGAGAAAATAAAAACAAAAACTAACAAGAAACAAAGAAAGCAAAGTCCTACAACTAGCAACAACTAACAAAGAGGCAAAAGGAAAACATATTCACAATATTCACATATATACAATAGCCAATAACATAGCACCATTGCAATTCCCCAGCAACGGTGGCATAAATTTGATAGTGAAGGTTTTGTACCGGTTCGGAAATTAGTTAAATAATTTCGTTGTGAGCATAGCCCAAACCAATAGTCAATCCTCAAATCAAATTTAAAAGATTGGTTGTCACAAGTACAAACCCCAATAAAAATTAACCGAAGTATTTAAACATCAGTCGTCTTACAAGGAATTGTAACGAAGTATTCAATTATTGGCTATAAAGAAACATGGGGGGTTTTGATTTGGTGAAATGACAAGAAAATAAATGACAAGAAAAGTAAAGGGAACAACTAAAGAAAACAATTAATAAAGAGAGACATTCATAGCAAAGATTGAGAATATAGGGTTTCTATCCTAGTCACTAATATCAATAATTAACAAGAATTTATCTTATTTTGTCATCTCCAACAATGAAAGAAGGTATAATATTATTTTCACATAGGGAGAAAGTCAAATAAGACTATCTAATCTCAATCCAAAAGTTCTAATCAACCTACTAATTGAATTAGCAAGAGATTAGAGTCAATGGAAACAATACTAGCTAACAACTCTAGATCACCAACATCAGTTGGATCTTAATGACTCAAGATTGCCTAATTACTCTTTTTAAGCCAAGAATGCTCAAAGATCTACTCTAACATCCTTCTAAGCATTTTGTCAAACACTTGGAAGGCATAAAAGGAAAGCAAGATAAAATGACAATAAGGATGAAATCTAACAACTACCAATTACAAGAAAATAATAACAACAACTCAATTAACAATAAAAGAACATCAATCAAACTAAATTCAACAAAGTGCTCATTAATGAAATCTACCACTACCCAATACAAGAAATTAACAACAACAACTAAGGAAATCACATTAAGAATGAAATACCTCAAAATTGCATTAAAGAAAATGGAAAT
The DNA here is from genome assembly GCF_003086295.3 of Arachis hypogaea. Taxonomy (NCBI): domain Eukaryota; kingdom Viridiplantae; phylum Streptophyta; class Magnoliopsida; order Fabales; family Fabaceae; genus Arachis; species Arachis hypogaea. Next base: position 50,804,798 of record NC_092046.1, on the reverse strand, counting down.
TAACAAGAGTTCATGACATAAAAATAACCAAAATGAGAAATTAACAAGAAAAAGAGAAGAATTAAGACAATATGATAATGAATTGTAAAGAAAACAAGATGAAAACAAGAAATTCAACCTAGATCTAGGAGAATTTCACCTAATCCTAACCTAATTCTAGAGAGAAGAGGGAGCTTCTCTCTCTAGAAACTAACCTACATGATGCTAATCCTACAACTAAGTGCTCTCCTTTTGTCCAAGCTTGAAATCTGCATGAAATACTCTCAGAAACGAGTTGGATTTGGACTTGGGAAGCTCAGAAATTGCCCCCAGCGAATTCAGTTTAATGAGGTCACGTGATCAGCGTCACGCGTGGGCGTGGGTGACGTGTGCACGTCACTGGCCAAAATTCCTCCTCACACGTATGCATGGGTGACACGTGCGCATGGCTTGCAAATCTTCAACTCACGCGTACGCATGGATGATGTGTGCGCATGGCTTTCAATTCTCCAAATGCTCATTTCTTCATGAATTCTCCACTTTGCATGCTTTTCTCTTCACTTCTTCCATCCAATACTTGCCTTATGAACCTGAAATCACTCAAAAAACACATCAAGGCATCGAATAGAATTAAAGTGAATTAAAATCACCAATTTTAAGGCCTAAAAAGCATGTTTTTATACTTAAGTACAAATTAAAGAAAAATTACAAAACCATGCTATTTCATTGAATAAATGTGAGAAAAGGTGATAAAATCTCCTAAATCAAGTACAAGACAAACCACAAAATTGGAGTTTATCAGTATTGTGTTTGGTAGAGGTAATTGATGATATATGTGATAATGATAATGATGATGAGGTATGTGTGTGTGTGTGTGTGTGTGTGTGTGTGTCTGTGTGTGTGTGTGTGTGTGTGTGTGTGTGTGTGTGAGTTGTTAATATGGCTTTTGTTGTTGTTAGAAATAAATTATTGTGTGGGAGTGATTATATAGGTGAAGTTGGTGTGATGTGGATTAAAAATGTGGTGTGTTGAGGAGTGTTTGGAATTGGTTTGATATTGTTTGGTAAGTTTTAAAAAGGGTTGAACTTGGTTTGTTGTAAAAATTGAGGTTTAGCAATCTTTGAGAATTTCTATGAAAACTTGATTTTTAGTCAAACTTTGGCGAGGCATAACTTGGTTTCCAGACTCTCAAATTGTTTCAAACATTGTTTCATACGAAAATTGGGTCCGTAAAGTTAACGTCGTTCATAAAACGGATGAAAAATATTTTAAAACGAGAGAGTTATGTGCGTCGGAAGTTCGGTGTGTAAAACTAAAATTCTGCAGCACTTATCATTTTTACCCATTCTGCATAACTTGCGTACGCGATACTGCACGCGACGCGACCAACCTTTTCGGTTTCAAAATCTCGCATACGCGAGCAGGAAAAACCCATCCACGTGTACGCGTGGTCCACGCGTACGCATGACCTTTGTTTTCAGCAAAGTGAAATTTTATGTTTTAAAACCTAATTTCGAGCCTCTAAAATTCTATTTTCACTCTTTTAACCCCTAAAACTTAGTTGTATGCTTAGTAATAGGGTAAAGTAAATGATGAGGGTGGCAGAAGTACTGTGATTGAGTAGTTGACCCAGCCCCATATTGTTGGAAGAAAACCTCCACTTCAATAGGTATTTTTTTCACGAATGAGCTTTAGGGCTATGTTAAATTAGATTTATGACTTGTAATGATTATGTTTGAGATAGAGGTGACCGGATAAGAGGCAGTGGCACTGACCACTTACTCCGGATATATGTTAAGGAAGTGTAGAGATGTTGAGAATGTATGGAAGATGAACTAATGAATTGGAATAATAATAAAAATGAACTTGAATTTGATTGTAATATGCCTCCGGGTAAGACGTAGTAGTGTTATCCACTTGCTCCGGGTAAGAGGCGAGATTTTCCAGGTAAGTGGTGCTATCCACTTACTCCGGTTGAGGGTTCAAATCTCCAGGGAAAGAAATGAGAAAGAAGAATGATGAGAGTTGAGATTGATTATAAAGCTGAATGAATAACAGTGAATTATAATAATAATGAGAATGCATTTCTGAATGTAACTCCGGATAAGATGCAGTGGTGTTATCCACTTGATCCGGGTAAGAGTCAAAAAGCCGGGTAATATCCAGCGGAGTTATCCACTTGCTCCGGAAGAGTTCGAGGCTTCGGGTAAGATGCAAGGGCTAGAATTCTATCGCCACTTGCTCTGGGATGAAAATTATAACACCTCCTGGGCAAGAGGCAGTGGTGAGGTTGTCCCCTGCTCCGAGTACGCGGGTAAGATGCAAGGGTTACAGCATTGTCCCACTTGCTCTGTATTTGGTGTTCTGTCCAATGCTTAGCTACCAGGACATGTCGCATTGGCTTTATAACCCACATATGAGACTCATCAGCCATAGGGCAGGCATTCATCATATGCATTTGTCTATTTTGTTTGAGTTTGCGATTTTGGGATTGCCTAATTAATAATCTATGTTTAACTGCTATATGTTCTGTATGTAGTAACTATAAACTACTTGTGTTTTCCTTGTATATATTGTTTGTCTGTGCATCAGTGTTTCAGAGGATTGGAGAAAAGGTGATGAGCTTAGGGGTTAAGTTAGAAATTGAGATAGAACCAAGAATCCTTTGATACCTCAGCCTGTTTATGGTTTACAGTGTTAGTTTTAAGTTTGAATCTATTGTCGGAAGTTCTAGGATCACCTTCGGCTTTCCCGGGACCTTATATGTTAGTTATGTGGGCACCGTTACTATGTTGAGAACCTCTAGTTCTCATCCCATACATATTTTATGATTTTCAAATGCAGGACGTGAGGCACCTCGTTGAGGCATGCTGGATGCTTCTGATAGCGGATATCTTTGTCTTTGGGGCTTTATTTTGGATATATATGTATATATGTAGATACTTTCATCTCCACTGCTTATGTATTTGATGTATTAACTTCCTCTTAGAGGTTATTTTGGAAAAATAGGTTATGTAACTTTGTATTTTGGGCTCATTTTGGGTTCTCTTATATATATGTATATATACTTATGTGCTCAGGTCGGTTTATCTTCGCGAGCTTAATCTTGTGCTTTGATATTTGTACCTTGGAACTCTCTTTTGGTTATATCCATGTTAGCTTCTCTTATCTTATTCCGTTTATCGTTTACGAGCCGCGAGTGATGCACTTTTCTATTGAACGCTTTGCTTTAAAACTTTCTTTCAAAGTCTCCTAGATAAACCTTCTTTTCAACTATATTATGTATATTTATATTTTATTTTTAAAGGTTGTAGCACCTCCCCACCTCTGTTTTACATCCTAGGAGTAAAGCTCTGTGTGGTAGGGTGTTATAGCATGCATGGTCTGCGTACACATGATGTGAAAATTTGGCATGTCGTGTACGCAACACTCCATCTGCATACGCGAGAGTTGAAAACAGCAGCTTATGCTCGCGTCGCGTACCATGTCCGTGTACGCAAGTGGTGCACGAAATTGTGATTCACACTTTTTACAACTCCGCACAACTAACCAGCAAGTGCACTGGGTCGTCCAAGTAATACCTTACATGAGTAAAGGTCGATCCCACAGAGATTGTCGGCTCGAAGCAAGCTATGGTTATTTTGTAAATCTTAGTTAGGAGATTAATGATAAGAGTGATTGTATTTATGAAAAATAAATAATTGTGAAATAAATAGTTCTTGTGATTCAGTAATGAGGAACAGGCTGAGGTTCTGGAAATGCTCTGTCGTCTGAATCTCTGCTTTCCTACTGTCTTCTTCTCCAAACACGCATGGCTTCCTTCAATGGCAAGCTTTATGATCCTCTCGGATGAAAAATACCAGGTACGATCTCTGCACGGCTAATCAACTGTCGGATTTCTCGTCTCGGATGAAAAATACCATGTACAGCTACTACACGGCTAATCATCTGTCGGTTCCCACTAACGTCGGAATAGGACCCTTGTCCTGTTGCACACTGTCATTGCGCCCAACATTCGCAGGTTTGAAGCTCGTCACAGTCATCCCTTCCCGGATCCTACTCGGAATACCATAGACAAGGTTTAGACTTTCCGGATCCCAGAAATGATGCCAATGATTCTAGCTTATACCACGAAGGTTCTAACCTCCGGACTCGGTCCGTAGATTAGAAACCCAAGAGATACGCACTGAAGCTGTCGCCCAATGACTACGTTGAGCTCAGATAGAACGGGAGTGGTTGTCAAGCACGCGGTCATAGGTTGAGGATAATGATGAGTGTCACGGATCATCATATTCTCTATATTGAAGTATGAGTGAGTATCTTAGAATAGAATCAAGCGTGATTGAATAGAAAACAGTAGTAATTTCATTAATCCATTGAAACACAGCAGAGCTCCTCACCCCCACCTATGCGGTTTATAGACTCATGCCGTAGAAGATACAATATGAAGTGTAAAATGTCATCAGGTACCAAAATGAATCTCTAAAAGTAGTTTTTATACTAGACTAGTAACTTAGGTTTACAGAAAATGAGTAACTAAGTGCAGATAGTGCAGAAATCTATTTCTGGGACCCACTTGGTGAGTGTTTAGGCTGAACTTTAAAGCTTTCACGTGCATATGCCTCAAGTTGGAGTTAAACGCCACCCTGGGTGCCAGAATGGGCGTAAAACGCCAAGAAATGTGCCAGTTTTGGCGTTTTACGCCAGAAAGTTTTTGGCTGGCTTTTAACGCCAGTTTGGGCCATCAAATCAAGAGCAAAGTATGGACTATTATATATTGCTGGAAAGTCCAAGATGTCTAGTTTCCAATGCAATTAAGAGCGCACCAATTGGGCTTCTGTAGCTCCAGAAAATCCACTTCGAGTGCAAAAGAGTCAAAATCCAATAGCATCTGCAGTCCTTTTTCAGCCTCTAAATCAGATTTTTGCTCAGGTCACTCAATTTCAGCCAAAAAATACCTGAAATTACAGAAAAATACACAAACTCATAGTAAAGTCCAGAAATGTGATTTTTGTATAAAAATATAATAAAAAGTAACTAAAACATACTAAAAACTATGTAAAAACAATGCCAAAAAGGGTATAAATTATCCGCTCATCAGCGAGCTTTGCAATTGTGTCATGTCCGCATACACGTGCCTCCATCTGCGTATGCGAGATCACTGGTCAGTGCCCAATGTCTACGTCGCGTGCACTTCCGCGTACTCATGATGTTGCAGGATTACAAAAAGCTGATAAGTGGAAAAAATCAATTTTTGAACCCAATTTTCAAACCTCCATATTTTTTGGTACAAAATTCATTTTTCAACTATTTTTAAAATTTTGGAAAGATCGATAAATGAATTTTTATAAAAATTTATTTTTGAAAGTGTTTCAACTCCGAGGACTGAGTTATAGCCCACTGAAGTTGGCCAAAAATCTGTTTTACCAAAAAGAAGAATTTATCAATTTTCCAAAAATTTACAAACCAAATAAGTTTTAATATATCAAAAGGACCTTAACCCAACTCAAATCACATACTCACACTCAACCAAATTCAAATCTACTTCATTTACTTATTTCAACCTGACTTTCATCCATTTCACATCTCAAACCTCAATTCCCAATATCCTATCAAATCATTCCAATTTTTCAACAATCATTATCAAATTCCATTCATTTTAAATATCATTTACACAATACATTCATCTACTTACCGTTCCTATTTTTTTCAGCATCCGACCCAATATTCATCAATTCAGTACTTATATAATTCATAATTACGTAATTCACTACCCAACACCAATTCCAACGACACATCAACTATGCATAATCACACTATTCTCATCTAAATCATCAATTATCACAACATATCATCTACACATATCAAATCCATCCAAAAACACAATTCAAACTTAATCCTAGGGGTATCTAGCCTATGAATTCTCATTACACCACATATTACTTAACTGAAACTTAAACCGTACCTTCAGTGATGGCGATTTGATAAACCCCATTTTTAGGATTTATCCTGTGCTTAATCTAGTGGATTTTATCCATTATCCTCACACTTATTCATACAATTCACATGTTTTACGTTTTCCTTCCTGATTTTGTGCTATGATTGAAAACATGTTTTTTTGGTCTTAATTTAGCTAATTTTAATCTTCCCTTTATACCATTCAATGCCGTGATATGTGCGTTAAGTGATTTCAGAGATTACAGGGCAGGAATGGCTTAGAGGATGGAAAGGAAGCATGCAAAAGTGGAAGGAATACAAGAAGTTGGAGAAATTACTAAGTTGTCCAGCCTGACCTCTTCGCACTCAAACGGTCATAACTTGAGCTACAGAGGTCCAAATGATGCAGCTTCAGTTGCGTTGGAAAACTAACGTCCGGGGCTCCAAAATGATATATAATTTTCCATAGTGGCCGTACAGATAGACGACGCGAACTTGTGCTCCACGCGGACGCGTCACAGTGACGAAAATCAACGTGACAGAATTCACAATCAGCGATTTCTTGGCTGTTTCTGACCCAGTTTTCGGCCCAGAACACACAGATTAGAGGCTATAAAGTGGGGGAATCCATCCATTCATTCAAGCATACTTTCATATTCATAATTTTAGTATTTAGATGTAGTTTCTAGGGAGAGAGGCTATTTCCTCTCTCTTAGGATTTAGGATTAGGATTAGGATTTAGGATTTCTATTATGATTAGGTTACTTCTCTTCATTCCAGGTTCAATGTTCCTTTAATTTATGTTTCTCTTCTACTTTTATTTATTCTAATGCTTTTACTTGTATCTGACTTATGTTGACAATTTGGCTTATGAAATTTTCATGTTAAGATTTGAATATTCTATCTAATATAATTTGAGGTATTTCAGATTAATGATTATTTTATTCTATTTATGATGCTTTCAATTTAATTTAGGTTTATTTTTCCTTTTGGCTTTGATTAAGTAATTGGTAACGCTTAAGTTATCAAACTCATCAATTGATTGGAAATTAGGATTGCTGATTGATTTGGATCCCTCTAAAGCTAGTCTTTCCATAGGAGTTGACTAGGACCGAGGAATCAAGTAAATTAGTCCACTTGACTTACCTTTGTTTAGTAAGGGATAACTAAGTGGGAGCAAAATCCAATTCTCATCACACTTGATAAGGATAACAAGGATAGGATTCCCAGTTCTCATACCTTGCCAAGAGATTTTCTAATTATTAATTTATTCTTCTTACTATTTAAATTACTTGTTCCCTATTTTAAAAACCCAAAAACATACCTTTTTCCATAACCAATAATAAATCATACCTCCCTGCAATTCCTTGAGAGACAACCCGAGATTTGAATACTTCGATTATAAATTTTATTGGGTTTGCTTAAGTGACAACCAAAACTTTTGTACGAAAGGGATTCTCTGTTGGTTTAGAAACTATACTTACAACATGATTAATTTTGTGAATTTCTTTACCGGCAGAAATCTGATCGTCAAAATGGCGCCGTTGCCAGGGAATTGCAAACGTGTGCCTTATTATTGGTTATTGTAAATATTTTTCTTTGTTTTCTTTGCTTTGATCTAAAAATTCTGAGTTTGGTGTCATTTTATTGTTTTTCTCTTTCCTCATTAAATTCAAAATATCTTTTCTCTTTATTTTAATTAGATTTTCAAATTTTCCTTTTTAAAAATTCAGATTTTTATTTTAAAATTTTTTATTTTATCTTATCTTAGCTTTAAAATTTCAAAATTCAAATCTTTTTCAAAAAATCATATCTTTTTCAAAATCTTATCTTATCTTCTTTCAAATTCAAATTTCAAATTTCAATTAAATTCCAAAATTCAAAATTCAAAATTTAAATTTTAAATTTAAAATTTTAAAACTCAAACCTTTTCAAAATTTAAATCTTTTTCAAATCTTTATCTTATATTGTTGCGTTTTTCAAAATTCAAATTTCAAATTTCAAAATTCAAATTTCAAATTCAAAATTTAATTTTCAAATTCAAAATTTAAATTTCAAAACTATTTAATTTAAAAACTTATCTTCTCTTACCTAACTTATCTTATCTTTTCTAATCTTAACATCAAATCTTTTTCAAATCTTTTCTCTTATTTATTTTCTTACAAGTATCTTTAATTTTAAGACATATCTTTGGCCTTATTTTTTTTCGTTTATTTTTTTAGTGTTTCTAGTTTTAAGAGTTTATTTTCATTAATTTTTATTAATTTTTGTCTTTAATTGCTACTATGAATTCTCACCCCTCTGGTTTCAAGGTTGGTTCCAATGTTGTTGTAAGGAATGGAAACTATAATGAAAATAGGCATCAAGGTTGGAAGAATCAAAGATGGAAGGAGCCACAAGGATTTGATCAACCCTCTTGGCAACAACCCCTTCCAATGCACTATAACCAACAACCATTCTGTGATGCATACCAAGACAATAGTTATGGTGGACCCTTCCGTGACAACCAACCTCCACCAAATTACTATGGTCAAGAGCCATTCCAGGGAGCGTACCAAGATGATGAATATGGTGGACCCCTTGTAGTTACCAACAAGCCCCACCATATGCTTATGAACCACCTCCTCAACATACCTTTGAACCACCAAACTCACAAGCCTCTTACCACCAAACACCCCCATATGACCCTAACCCACATCTACCACACCAACCACCACATGAACCACACCCAGAACCACCACCTCAATATTCACCACCTCCGTATTATGAGCCCTTTCTCCCAACAAATGAACCCTCCTATCCACCCCAACCTCCATTGGATAACAACACACTCATCTTTAAAATCATTGGTCTCACATCTACACTCCAAAATCTTATATCCCGCATGGACCAACCCTCTACCTCCAATATTCAACCCTCAAGCTTCAGTGCACTTCCTTTTCAACCACATAATAATCTTCCCATCCCATCACCACCCTCCATAGAAGAGCACCCACATCCATCAATCCAAGAGCAAGATGATCCCAGTTATGCTACTGATATGGAACAAGAAAGAAGAAATCATCTTCGCGAATCCATACTTCATAAGAAGCTAGAGGAAGCCCTATAGATGAAGGTAGTGGAGACCCTTGAAGTCGAAGGAATGGTTGAAGAATTAGTAAAGGAAGACATCAAGGAGGAGTTTGATTTTGTCTTAGAGCAAGAGGAGGCCCAAAATGTGGAGATAGGAGAAACCCTTGAAGATGCAGAAATAGTTGAAAGGAGTTGTCATGGAAGGGAAATCATCAAGGATGAGTACGATTTTATACTGAAACAACTGGACAAAGCAGTAATTATTGAAGAGAAAGAAGTGGTTACAAACTTAGGAGATGCTGAACCTCCATGGGAAAGTCCAGTCATAGAGCCTCCTTCCAAGATGTTTGATGTTGAGAAAGGTGTACAACCTCCAAGGCATATCATGGTTGAAGACTTTGCAGAGGTTGATCAAGAGATGGAGATTAAAGAAGAGGAAGCACAACCTCCTATGCCCTTGGTAAGCCATAAAGAAGAGTTTAATTTGGAAGAAAGCTACCAAGAGGAAGAGATTGGAATTGAAGAAGCTTGCAAAGAGGTGGAAGTTGTCAAAGAAGAGCACAAGGGAGTGGAGCTTGAAATCACCTTGCCAAATTTGTTGGAGACCTCTCCGCCTAAGTCACCATCATCCTTCACAACATTCAAGTGGGTAAAATTCATATCCCTTAGCTTTCTCATCCCACTTGAATATGGTTTACTTGAGACAGATAGTCAACTTAGAGCTCTTTGTGGCATTAAGAGTAAGAGGAAAATGGTTAGTGGTAGGAGTTGCCCTGCAAGGTTCAATACGGTTGCACGCTCCAAGTTGAAGTGCAAGGATTGGTGTAGAGCTCGATTGAATGGGTCTAGGAAGTTGTTTGGGTACTTCATTGAGAATTCAGATTGCTTGCCACCCGGTTGGAATAATGATGATCAACACAAAGATGGGTGCAAAAGCAAGGTTTGGGACCCCGGAATTCATCCCAACAATCAACACTCTTGGGGCCTTGTCACTTGCTTTAACTCGCTTGAAGGCTTTATGCAACTAGTTTGGGATCCCAGAGGATATTGGAATTGCAAATATTGGTGGAGATTCCTGGATGAGTTCAAGCACAAGCCACCATGACAAAGAGCTCACCAAATGTCCAACTTAAGGACTATAACTAAAAGTGCTAGGTGGGAGACAACCCACCATGGTATATTCTTTCCTTTTTGTTCTTAGTTTTATTTTATTTTATTTTCATTCGTGTTCATTTATAATTTCTGCATAGTCATCTACATTTTGCATTCTGCATTCTGTATACTACATTAAAAAAAATGCACGCAACGCACAAGCGTCGCTGACGCGTCCGCGTCATAGGTGCGTTCTGAAGAAAAGAGAATTGAACAAAAAGTCACGCGAAAGCATGGCTGGAGGCGTGCCTTAGGCACAAATACGCTCACGCGTCCGCGTCACCCACGCGAACGCGTGACCCTGCGAATTCGACGTAAAAGGTGTATTGGCTGAAAGTTAGGCTGGCTTGGTGCTGGCACTGTGCCCGAGGCACAATTGCATCACGCATACGCGTTGTGGACGCGTGCGTGTCACTTTCAAAATATGCACTTCCACGCGTGCGCGTGCCTGACGCGCACGCGTCATATGACATTTTGGCACATACCCCAAGACAAACAGAGAGTTGTGCGAGTGCCACGTTGCCCTCGCACTAGTAGCACAAACACGGTCACGCGTACGCGTGACTGACGCTTACGCGTCGCCTTCCCAATTACGCAATTCACGCATACGCGTGGAGCACGCGTGCGCGTCGACAGCGCTTCATCACCAGATTCTTGCGCCACCCACTTTTCTTATCTTTTCTTTTCTAATCCTAATTTCTTTCTTAATTTCTTCTTCTTCATTACTTCTCATCATTATTCTCTTTCATTCTATTTTTCCTATTACATTTGCATACTTTCATTCACTGTATTTTAATTTTATACATATTTTTATCTGCTTTTCTAAATCTCTTATTTTACCATTGGTGTTAAACGTTCTTATTCAACTGTTGCATCTTTTCTTACATTACTCTGGTGCTTCATGACTTGTTTTATTCTAATTGGGTAATATTATTTATCTGTCAATGCCAATCTTTTATGATACATGTATCCCTTTTTGCATTGACATGAACTTACGCTGTCTCTCATTACCCACACTCTTCCCCTTTGTTGTAATTTTTGCACTATTGATATGCCGTTTGCTCCTACTGTCTTCTCTTTTGCATGTTGTAGCTACCTTGTAATTGAGACCCTTATTATTTAGCATTACCCACTCATATTTTATTTGTTTTCTATCATTATTTCTGGGTTCCTGTTCCTCTTTTTCTTTCTCTTCTTTTAGGCTGGTCACTGAAGAAGGAAAAAAGGGAGAAACTTCTATATGGAGCAACAGTTGTAGCAGCCCGCCCACTTGCAACATCTCAGCATGCACCGAGGACGGTGCAATCTTTAAATGTGGGGAGGTCGATACCGATCTCCGTGGGTTAGTACCTTCCTGTCCCAACACCAATGGTTTATTTTCGTTGTTAGTTGTTGCATTTGCATGTTTGATTGCATGATTATTTGATTTTGTGCATATTCTACCACTGCTTGGTTGAAGTAACGAATTTCTTTTTCAAGAAAATTTTTATAGCATTTCACTAATTTGAATTAAAATTTTTGACAAACCTGTTTGAAGAAATATTATACTGGAACATGGTTTAGAGCTCGAACATACAAAACCTGTAAGATTTTTTAGCTTATTTAAATTGGTTGCATTTTATCAACCAATATTTTATTTTTGGTGTGTGTTGTTCTCTCTAAAATTGTGATATTTGTCTTGCTTAATTCTATATTTCCATGGTTTGATGTATGCATGCACTTATATGATTGAGACTTTCGTTTCACTGAGCTTACATACTCATATGGCCTTACCTTTCATTATCCCTTGCAAACCAATTTGAGCCTATTATACCCCTTTGTTCTTTACTTTAGCACATCATTAACTCTAAGTGGAAAACAATAATGTCCTTAATTTGAATCCTTGGTTAGCTTAGACTAGTGAGAGTGCTCATAAATTAAGTGTGGAGAAAGTGGATTTGGAAACGTTTGGTTTAAGAATTGGGTATTATATATCTTTATAAAAATATGAAAGAAATATTTAGAATATGTTCATGCATTCAATAATTTAATCATATGAATTGAGAAAAAAAAAATATATATATATATATATATATATATAAAATTAAAAATAAAAAAATAAAAAAAATAGAAAAAAATAAAAAAAAGAGAAAAAAAAAGAAAAAGAGCAAATAATAAAAGGGGATAAAATGCCCCAAAGTAAATGGTGATAGCAATGCATATGTACTGCACTCGAAATTAGGATGCATGAATATGTGGAAAACATGGTTAATGGATAGTTAGATGTGGTATTTTGATTACATGGATTGTCTTAAGTTAGGTGGGAAAAGTTTAAGTTAATTAAGGATTCAAATTTTAGTCCACTTGACTAAATACAATCCTACCTTGACCCTAACCCCATTACAACCCTTAAAAGACCTCTTGATATGTGTATCTATTCATTAAATTTTTGTTGATTGTTAGATGAAGAGCAAGCCTTAAAAAGCAAGGTTAGTAGAGAATTGAGAGAATCGAACCTTAAACACTTGAGTGATTAGAGTGTATACACTTCCGGTGAAGGTTCGAAGCTCGATTCTTTGTTCCCGGCTTTCATGAGCTATTTTCTTCTGCAAGTCCACTTGTACTTTATTTTATGATTTGAATTAGTGAAATCCAATTCATATTTGTTCTTGAAGGATTTGTTTACTTTTAACCAAGTAGGAAAAAGCATTCTGCATTTAGTTGCATTCATATAGATAGGTTGCATTTCATACTTTCTACCATTCCTCTTCACTCTTATAGTTACTCTTGAGCTTAGCATGAGGACATGCTAATGTTTAAGTGTGGGGAGGTTGATAAACCCTATTTTTAGGGTTTATCCTGTGCCTAATCTAGTGGATTTTATCCATTATCCTCACACTTATTCATACAATTCGCATGTTTTACGTTTTCCTTCCTGATTTTGTGCTATGATTGAAAACATGTTTCTTTGGTCTTAATTTAGCTAATTTTAATCCTCTCTTTATACCATTCGATGTCGTGATATGTGCGTTAAGTGATTTCAGAGATTACAGGGCAGGAATGGCTTAGAGGATGGAAAGGAAGCATGCAAAAGTAGAAGGAATACAAGAAGTTGGAGAAATTTCTAAGCTGTCCAACCTGACCTCTTCGCACTCAAACGATCATAACTTGAGTTACAGAAATCCAAATGATGCGGTTCTAGTTGTGTTAGAAAGCTAACGTCCGAGGCTTCGAAATGATATATAATTTGTCATAGTGGCCATACAGCTAGGTAACGCGAACGCGTACTTAACGCGGACATGTCGCAGTGACAAAAATCAGCGTGACATAATTTGCAATCAGCAATTTCTGGGCTGTTTCTGACCTAGTTTTCAGCTCAGAACACACAGATTAGAGGCTATAAAGTGGGAAAATCCATCCATTCATTCAAGCATACTTTCATATTCATAATTTTAGTATTTAGATGTAGTTTCTAGGGAGAAAGGCTCTCTCCTTTCTCTTAGGATTTAGGATTAGGATTAGGATTTAGGATTTCTATTATGATTAGGTTACTTCTCTTCATTTCAGGTTCAATGTTCCTTTAATTTATGTTTCTCTTCTACTTTTATTTATTCTAATGCTTTTACTTGTATCTGACTTATGTTGACAATTTAGCTTATGAAATTTTCATGTTAAGATTTGAATATTATATTTAATATAATTTGAGGTATTTCAGATTAATTATTGTTTTATTCTATTTATGATGCTTTCAATTTAATTTAGGTTTATTTTTCCTTTTGGCTTTGATTAAGTAATTGGTAACGCTTGAGTTATCAAACTCAGCAATTGATTGGAAATTAGGATTGCTGATTGATTTGGATCCCTCTAAAGCTAGTCTTTCCATAGGAGTTGACTAGGACCGAGGAATCAAGTAAATTAGTCCACTTGACTTACCTTTGTTTAGTAAGGGTTAACTAAGTGGGAGCAAAAATCCAATTCTCATCACACCTGATAAGGATAACTAGGATAGGATTCTCAGTTCTCATACCTTGCCAAGAAATTTTCTAATTATTAATTTATTCTTCTTGCTATTTAAATTACTTGTTCCCTATTTCAAAAACCCAAAAACATACCTTTTTCCATAACCAATAATAAATCATACCTTCCTGCAATTCCTTGAGAGACGACCCGAGGTTTGAATACTTCGGTTATAAATTTTATTGGGTTTGCTTAAGTGACAACCAAAACTTTTGTACGAAAGGAATTCTCTGTTGGTTTAGAAACTATACTTACAACGCGATTAATTTTGTGAATTTCTTTACCGGCAGAAATCCGATCGTCAACGGTTCACACCAAACACTTGAATTCTCCACTTCAAGACTCACCCAAAAGCTCCATAAGCTAATTCCAGTTCCAAATATGTACTCAAAAGCATCCAATACTCTAATATACACAAATTCATACATAATCAACCTAGGGTTTATAAAATCTCATAAATCACAAGGGTTAGAGGATTTCTTACCTTAATCTATAAAATGTGTTGATAAAACTCATCAATAGCTCATACTAGAGCACCCCTAAACAACCAAAATCACAAGATTTTCTCAAAACCTAAACCAAAACACAAATTTAGAGGGAAAATGAAACTGGGCAGAGGACAACATGATACTCACCATAATACTTAGATAAACTCAAAGAGAATGAGGAGAGCGATGCGTGGTCGCAAACAACTCCTCAATCGGAGTACCGAAGCAAAAATTACGGAGGTTTGAAATTGATGGTGGCTAGGGTTTCATTTTTTCACTCTCTTCTGTCTTCACCACTGAACCTCTCTCTCAAAATGGGGCCATTGGTGCTGAATTTCATTTAGTTATGGATATATATGTGTGCGTGCGTGCATGCGTGCACGCGCGCGCGCGTGCGTGTGCGTGTGCGTGTGCGTGTACCTGTGCGTGTGTGTGGGGTTGAATCTACTTGGGCTCGGTGGGTTTGGTTCACTTGTTTTAATCCGTTGGCCCAATTTTGGACTAAAACCTTTAAGATTAGTGTTTTTAACTCAAATTTTAAATATTTTTACCTCCTCAAATCATAAATTCTAATTTATTAACTTTTTTCACCCATAATTAATTTCTCAGCTGTAGTATCGGACACATCTCAGCCAGTACTGCCAGTCAAATTTTCAGTGTGCGTTTCTACGCAAAAAACTATGTTTTTCGATTCAAAAAACTCTATCGAGTCCAATATCATATTTAAATATCCAAATTATGATTTTAAATTTTTCTACTCCGACAGCCCATAATTAATTAACTATTTATTTAATTTTCGTTTAATCAAAATTTTACATATATTCCCGTAATATAATTATAGATAAAAAAATATTAGTGAGAAATAAGAAAAAAATTAAACACATGTATTTTGTGTCTATTTGTGCCATATTATGTCTTTTAAAAATTACTATACATATATAATCTAGTGTACTTATCAATATTGAGATGTAAAAATAAGAAATTATTTATAAATATATATTAAACCTAAAATGTTTTTTTTTTTTTCATCAAATTCAATTCAACTTTTGTTTATTGAAAAGAATAAAGGAGAGAAAAAAATAAACAGAGAGGGGAAAAGAAGTCGAAATGTATCTCCAAGAAAAAGAGGTTGAAAAATAATGAAGCGGTCGCTATTTGGATCTCGTTTTGCATTAATTCAACCATCCCTTTTCAATTTGATAGGAATAAGACAGATCTGCGCCTTTTTCTTTAAAGTCTTCTTAGTTTATCTCAAGCCACATGATCTGCTTATAATGTCAAATTAGTTTGATGCAATTCAATATTGGTCAGATAAATTAAAGTAAAAAAGTGAATGAGTTTTTTTGAGCCACATATGTAATTTTTATTCAGAATATTTGAAAAAAAAAATATTGTATACATTAGTATACATAGTAGTAGGTAGCTAAAAACGTGAGGGAGATATTTTAATTTTTTATGGTGACATCATATCACTTAATTTAACCCTTATGTCAAGGCGTTCTCCACTCCTTTTAACACATGACCATGTGGGATCACCGATCCCCAATCCCAATCCTCTAAGTAACACTTTTCCAAGACTTCTGATACTCAAAAAAAATTAATTAATTAAAATATTAGTTTAAAAATAAACAAGAAAAAAAAAGGGGGTAGGGGGAGGGGTTGTTAATGGTTAGCTTCAAATCAGTATCTTATAGATTGCATAAAATGGAACAAACAATGCTGTTCCCTCTGTGTCAATTAGTGCACGTAGTCTTCACAAAAAGGATGATAGAAAAAAACACTAATTTACAAAACATACGGAAAAAAATGGGACAATAGAATTATTGCTTTATCTAAGGTCACAAAGCGTGGATTAAAGTCTTTATGTGACACTCACAGCTAAGTGGATATGCCTTTTTCGTTTTATAGAGTATGATTATAGGTGTATTTATATTATGTATAGTAGTGTAAGGATTAGACTTGTGATTGGGACTAACTATCTTGCTTGCTTTAGATGCTTGTGGGGGCCAAACACATGGAATTGCCAAAGGATTAAGCTGCCCTTAATAAAGACACATGGGCTTAGAGATAAGTAGATAGTTTTTGTCTCACAAAGAGATGACATTTATTATTTTCGGGGGTATTTGTTTATTTAATTGATTTTTGTTTTCTACCAATTTGACATTAAAAATTCTACTATACGGATTAATTATTGGGTTTGTCCCTCTCCCGTCCTAACCTTACACATATATCAGAATTATACTTTTATTTTATATGATGAACTATATATATATATATATATATATATGATAAGAAAAGAAAAGAAAAGAAAAGAAAAGAAGAAAAAATGTTAATTAATAACATTTAAAAAAAATTAAATGATTTTTTTGTTGATAATTAATATTATGTAATAATATTATAAACATATAAATATTTTGAAATTATGTTAATTTTATTCTGACATGACAAAAAAATTATAGAATCAAACTACTTTACCAAAAAATCGTAGGGGACAAAATTTTCATCGACTAAAAAGATTAGAGTTTTTATAGATATAAAAAATTAAATAATAATCTTTTTAGTTATTATTTTATATGAAATAGTCTAATTTTTTACTAGTAATTAATTTTAATCTTCATTAACTAAGACCGGAAAGAATTTAATGTGTATTTTTTTATATTTGATTAAGTGTTAAATTTATTGCACAAATAAAAATAATTAATTTTTGTGTTTATTATTTAAAAATAATATATCTTTTCTCTCTCTATTTATATAAATATAATTAGATATTAGTATAAAAAATTTATATTGATAATTATAAAATTAACATAAAATGAATTTTTTTAAACAATTGAATCTTGATTCGAACTATTAATTACAATATTAGTATTGTCTCCAAATGATATGTAATAAATATTTGAAAAGAAGTGAAAATATAGATTAGAAAGATAAGTTGTAAAAATTAAAACTAAATAAAAAAAACTAAAATATTATTCATATAATAATTGTATTTTTTTATGTGAATAATATTACGAGATCATTTTTTAATTATTTTAATTGTAATGAAAAAATATCTCATGACACATTAATTTTAGCTTGTCAAACTAACAATATAAAATATAAACTATAAGTTATATATAGAGTGAAAATAATAAAGAGAATAAAGGAGAGAGAGGTAGATAAGAGGATGAAAGAAGGGAGTTTATTAATTTTGAAAGAAAATATTTCATCTCAATTTTAATGATAAGAGAGTGCTATATGACATATTTTAGTTGTTAAATAGTAATATAATATAACTATATTTTAATTTTAGTTTTAATTTAATTTTAATTATAATTAAAAAATGACATGTTACATGTTTTAATTATCAAATTTGTAATTAGTCATTGAATGATATATAAAAAAATAGAGTGGATGAAGAAATGAGAGAAATCGAAAAAGAAAAAAAAGAAAAAGAAAAAACTTTTTAATTTTAAAAAAAAATTTAATTTTAATTATAATAAAAAAATGATATGTAACATATTTTTATTCTAAAATTGGTCATATATATAATAGATTTAATATCGATTTGATCCTTATTTTCTCATCGTGATAAGGTTTGTGAAATCAGCAATAAGTACAGCAAATGCAAATAAGAGAATTTGTATAAAGATTAGATTGTATTGATTACAAGTGAATTAAATTATGCATAAAACTTAATATATATATATATATATATATATATTAAGTCACATGATCATTCACTTTTTTATCTTCAATATCTTCCCTCAAATCCATGATAACTCTAAGAATAATCTTGAGTTTGGTTTTGAATTTGTCAAAGGTAGTTGCTAATAGTGGTTTAGTAAAAATATCAACAATTTGATGTTAAGCAATAATATGGACTACTTTTAATTAGTTTTAATATTTTTCATAAACAAAATGAAGATTAAGCTCAAAATGCTTGATGCGACTATGAAGTATTGTGTTAGCAGCCAAAAGAATACAGTACTAGTATTGTCATTAGGGGTGGCAAGCGGGAAAGTCTGCCTCGTCCCGCTCCGCCCCCTAGTGAGGCGGTCTCAAAATTCCATCCCGTCTCGCCTAACGGCGGGCTAGCGGGCCGGCGGGCTAAGCCCGCCAAATATCTTTTTTTATTTTTAACTATTAAATAATATATATGTAAAGGCATAAAAAAATTTCTTCTGTTTTTTACTTTTAACTATAATAATTTCTAAAGGTATAAACAAATTATAATTTTTATATTTAATAATATTAAAGTCTTTGTAATTATAAATATATAATAAACATAATTATAAACCAAGTTTTCATTCAAAACATAATTATAAATATTGTTCCCAAAACAAAATAAATATAATCCAAAATATAATTATAAATATTATCTCTAAAACAAAATAAACATAATCCAAAACACTCAATTTTCATCTTCATTCTCTTGTAAGTTGGGTTGGGAGAAGTTGGATTTTGGCTAAAAAATTGTAAAAATACCCCTTACTAAAAAAAATACTAAACCCGGCAGGGAAGTCGGCCCCGCCCCGCCAAAGCCCACAGTTTAAGCGGTGCGGATTAGGCGGATTTTTGCTATTTGGCGGTCCCAATTTTCCAGCCCGACCCGCCTTTTTTGGCAGGTTACGCGTGCCGGCCCGACGAGTTTAGATCCGTTTGCCACCCCTAATTGTCACAATAAAGTGTTAGGATGCCTTGAATCTTAAAATCAAGTTCATGGAGGAGATTCTATATCCAAATCAACTTACTGCTACTAAACCTCTATGCTCAGTTTTTGTAGAGGAATGACTCACTAAGGCTTGTTTGCGGCTGGATCATACAATAATATTGAATCCTAGATAGACACAATATCACATGTTGAACAGCGATCATACAAGTCCGAGTCCCAATCAGAATCTGAGAAAGCAAATAGTTGTAAGTTAGCGCTTGAATGAAAAAGAAGACTCTGGTCTAAAGTTCAAACCAGATATTGCAGAATCCTTTTTACACATTTTTAGTGAGGAAGAAGAGAATTCTGCATATAATGACTTAGTTTATTAACAGCATGATTGATCCCAGGTGTAGTTAATGTAGCATACTTCAAAGATCCCACAATATATCAATATAGGCTTGGATCTTTAAAGGTCCTATCACTAATAGATGAGAGTTTTTGAGATGAAATCATGCGAGTAGGTACATGTTTTGATGATAACATGCCAACCTTCTTAAGTAAGTCAATAAGATATTTTTTTGTGATAAGTGAAGAGATCTAAAGAGTAAATTCAACATGAAGAAAATAACTTACTTCACCTAAATCTTTCAAAGATGACAAATTATTTAGTTGACTTATAGTGGAAATAATGGCTTGAGAATTATTACCTATAATGAGAATATCATAAACTAAAATGTAAACTTATAACTTATTCTTAAAGAATAAAGACGGATAAGATAATATGTTTTTGAAACTAAAAGAAGCAAGAACAGAAGCTAATTTGAGAAACCAAGCACGAGGTTTAAGTCATTTAAATCACCATTCAAGAAGGCATTACTGAAATCAAATTGGTGAATTCACCAACCAAAATGTAAAGCAATTGTTAAAAAAATTCTGATGGTAGTAGGTTTAATCACAGGTGCAAACACTTGGTCATAATAAATTTTTCCGACTTGATAGTTTTCTTTAACAAGTCAAGCTTTATATTTTAAAATCTTACCTGATAGATTTTGTTTGATGGCATATACCCATTTACACCTAATAATCTTTTTGTCGGAAGATGGAGTAATAAGGATCTAAATATTATTATTTTTAATTCATTTAACTTCTCAACCATTGCTTCATACGAGTAAGGACAATCCAAAGCTTATTTAATAGAGATAGAAACATTATTTATAAGGTCAACAGTTGAAGAGATAAAAGTAGAAAGAATTTTCGGCCTGGTGATACCTGACTTTGCTTGAGGTTTCATTGGATGAATACTTCCTGTAGAAGGTGATGGAGGTAAATCTCCAAACTGAATCTGAATTCTTGAGATGGGGATGCTTTGGTGATGTAATTTGGTGTGAAGAGGTGTAGATTATGGTGAAACTAATGAGGAATGAGATAAAGAAGAAATTAGTGTTAGTGTATGAGAAGGTGAATTTGATGAATAATAAAAATTTGTGGACCAAAGAATAGATTTGGGTGTAAACTCTAGAGTTGGCTAAGATGAATATGTATTGTTTAGAGTTGAAAAAGAAGGAAATGAAGGTATTTGAGTCTGTAAGGGAGTTGGATCTAGCAAGTTGGGTGATAATCTGGCATAGTAAATGTAGTGTGAGGGAAAGAAAAGTCATTTTTAGATTGAGGTTGAGTTGTAGTGGAGGAAAAAAGATCTTTGTAAAGGAATATAGTCTCATTGAAAAGAACATGTCTAGAAATTATGATCTTGCCAGATGCTGTTAAACACTTATAACCTTTATGGTTAGCTGTATAGCCAATAAAAATTGATGGCGTAGATTTGAAGTCAAATTTGTGAGTATTATATGGTTTTTGCAAGGATAAGCAGCACAACGAAAAATCTTTAAAAAATTATAATTTGGATGAAAGGGTTCATAAGGGAATTTGTGTTCATTTGAGAGAGATGGTAAACGATTGATAAGCTACATTGCTGAGAGAAAAACATCATCCCAATATATCAAAGGGATTGGAGCAGTTGCTAATAATGCCATGCCAATTTTAGTGATATGGCAATGTTGTTGTTTGGCACACCCGTTTTGTTGATATGTATATAGGCATGAGAAATAACGAGCAATGCCATTTCTACCCAAGAACTGAGTGAAAGAAGTGGATAAGTATTCTCTGCATGAGAACCAACGAGCAATGCCATTTCTACATGACTATATGGCGACATTCTAGTTACCGAAAACAGTCCTGACCACTGGGACTTCAGCTTCTCGGGAAAGAGCTTGAGCCTTGAATTGAACAATAAGACTTTCTGGCCTGATTCAAATGCTCTGGTGGCTATCTTTCTATCATGCCACACCTTTGTCTTCTCCTTATAGAGCTTGGCATTCTCATATACTGAATTTCTGATTTCATCAAGCTCATTGAGTTGAAGGAGCCTTTTTTCTCCTGCAACTTTGGCATCAAAGTTCAATAACTTTGTTTTTCAGTATGCTCTGTGCTCTAACTCCACCGGCAAGTGACAGGCCTTACCATAGACCAACTGATATGGAGACATGCCAATAGAATTCTTGAATGCCGTCTGGTATGCCCAAAGAGCATCACGAAGCTTCCTAGCCTAGTCCTTCCTTGAAGTACTAATATTTTTCTCCAGAATCCTCTTGAGTTCTCTATTAGAGACCTCAACCTGTCCACCTGTTTGAGGATAATAGGGGATAGAAAATTTATGATGGACTTCATATCGCTGAAGAAGAGAGTCCAGCTGTATGTTGCAGAACTGTCTTTTCCCATCACTAATTAGTGTCCTTGGGATACTAAACCGGCTGAAAATATATATCTGAAGAAAGTTGAGCACCACCTTGGCATCATTAGTGGGTAAAGTCACCACTTCCACCCACTTGGACACATAATCAACTGCCACTAGAATGTAGTTATATGAGTGATAAGAAATAGATTGGGGCTTAGGGGTTTTATCACAATAGAAAAAGATTATTCAATAAAGGGAACACCCAAAAAATCACAGTGAAAACAACAAAAGATAGATAAATGGAGTTTTGCCTACTAGACCTCTAAGAAACCTATTCTTAGCAACCTACGTCACCGGAAGGGGCTCCCTACTAGACCTTCAAAGAACTTATCCTTGACAACCTAGATCAGAAGGTGAAAACTGAAAGCAACCACCACACAGATCACCTTAGTGTTGGATCCTTCAATCTTCTTTATGCAACAAGCAAAGCAAATTACTCACCTCACTTAATCACACAATAAAAATATGCTAAAAGCAATGGAAAATTTATTCATCAAAAGCTGTGTAAATGGCCTCACCAAAGGTGTTTAAATAGGCCCCTTAACAAACTAAAAAAGATAAGATAAGATTTTGAAATTTAAATCAAATTTGATCTTTAATGAATTAGATCATATTTTATTTAAATTTTAAATTTTCAAAAAAAAAAATACTACTAAGCAAATCAGAACTAAACAAATCTTCTAACAAACTCTAACCGCAAAATGTAAGAACCGCGATTGATTAATCATTTAATTAAATAATTAAATTGTCTAAAATAGGTTCCAAAAATTTATAATGTTAATTAGAAAATATAAATATGATATTTGGACTCCGTAGATTTTTCTGAGTTGGAAAATGTAATTTTCTATGAAAAACAGTGTAAAAACCCGAACCGGTAAATTAACCGGCAGTACCGGCTTAAGTCTGTCGGTACTGTGCGAGAATGATAAAAACAGTAGAAAAAATTAATAAAACTTTTATAATTGAAAATAAGCACTAATTTTAAAGGTTTGGCCCAAAGTTAGGCCAAACAGACCAAAAATGCTAATGGGTTGGACCAGACCCAAGTTGGGCCTAAGCCCAACACATATAACACTCCAAACATAACCCATTCAGCTCATAACACACACTCAAACATAAATCCCAGCTGCATGAGTTAAGAGTGAAAGGGGAGAGAAAGTTACTATTCACATCTCACTTCAATTGATCATATCTCAAGCTACAGTGTTCCGATTTGCGTGCTGTCGGTGGCTAAGCGAAGCTCTTGCTGAGCCCGTTAGTTCTATCTAATCTTTGTTGGTAAGATTTCTGATTTCTCTCCCCATTTTTCTTTTCTAGGAATTTCAAAATTTTAGGTTTAGTTTTTGAGAGATTTTTGTAATTTTGGATGTTTAGGTACACTCTAACACTTGGTTACTATTGGGTTTCGCTCCCAAAACTGTTGGGTAAGGTAAGCTTACATATATCCCTTGTGAAATTGAGTATTTAGGAACCCTAGGTATTGATTTGTGGTGTATTAATGTGTATAATGATAGAGAGAACTAGTGTCGATCTAAAATTTCTCAAAATAAGATCACTTCGTTGCAAGTATAGCTAAATCAACAACTAACTCTCAACATCAAAGTTTAGTATTTTCAATTCAAAACATATAAACTGAGAGTAATGAAACCTTGGGTCGTTCTCCCTAGGATACAATTGGAAATGCTATACTTTCGATCGTGGAGGCAAAAAGGGGTTTTGCAAATCAAAGAACAAAAGATTAAAGGAACTAAGAAATCAAAGAACTAAGGAATGATCAAAATTATAATTGATGCAAGTAAAGAGAAGAAGAGATCAAAACTAGTGAAAATACTATAAATGCAAAAAGAGCCTTGACTTGGGAATGAGAGTTTAAGGAATCCTATGATTGCCATAACCACAACTATGGTAATTATCATGAGTCAATCTTGCTTAGTTAACTCCAAACATCGAAGAGTAAGTCAAGGAAGCATAATTGACCTTAATCCATAAGTCCTAACCTAGTTGATAAAAGGCTAGCTTTAATAGAAACAAGAGTCAACTAACTCCCCAAGAATTACCACTAAATGTCGGACATTATGACTCTAGTATCCTAGGAACTCAAACCACAAGCCAAGGTGCGAAAATCTACTCAAAATCTAAAGTTGACATTTCACAAATACCTTGTGTGCATAAAAGTAAAACATGGAAAATTGCAAGGAAAAATAGCAAACTATAACTAATTATCAACAAAACCAAACATAAACAAGCAATCAAACATCAAGGAAGCATGAAACATAAAATTCATTGATCAAAACTTCAAGAAACACAAAATTGCAATTATGAACAAGTAACTTGAACCAAAAGGAAATGAAAGTAAAAGCGCTATAACTAAAGAGGAAATTTAGGGTACTTACAATTAAAGAAGCAAAATCAAAGATCAAAGCTTGCTATAAAATGCTACAATGGAAATTGAAATAAAACCCCAAGAGAGCAATCTACTCTACACTACTCCTACTCCTAATGATGCTTTCTACCTAATGAAAACTAAAACTACAACCTAATGACTTCATAGTGTTGAACTCCCCTTCATATAGCATCCAAAATCAGCATCCAAGCTTTCCAAAATGGGCCAAGAGGCCTCAGAAATCGAGAAACACGTGCTTCATTAATGAAATCACATGCAGGGACCTGTGTGGACGCACAGACGTGTGCGTCCACACACTTGGCTGAATGTTGACCTGTGCGTACGGACAGGTACTTGTGCGCACGCACACTTCGCTGTGTGTGCTTTTCCTTGTTTTCTTCATGTCTTCTCCCCTGGCACATGCTTTCTTCCACTTTTGGCTATCCATTCTTGCCTCTAAGGCCTGAAAACACTTAGCAAACATGTCATAGCATCAAATGGAATAAAAGTAGAATTAAATTACTCATTTCAAGTACAAAATTGCATGTTTTCACATTTAGGATCAAATTGGGGACAAAACACAAAAGTATGCTATTTTGGTGCTTAAGTGTGAGTTCATGTGCTAAAATCCATCCAAATTGAGTCAAAATATATCGAAAAATATGGACTCATCAATTCCCCCACACTTAAACAATAGCATGTCCTCATGCTAAACCAACAAGGAAAACAATCAAGGGGGTAACCAACTTATTAAATGCAACTACCTATATGCATGCAAGTATGTATATACTATATATATCTATATATCTATAGTTTCCTATTAATTTAGTGAAAATAAATAATCAAATTCCCAAGCAAGTAAAGACAAATAGGGCAAAGCAAGGAGATAGCTCAATGCAATCAAAATCTAAAGAATTGATTCAAGATATCAAAACGAAGCAACTTGCAAGAAGACATGATAAGAGATGTGGAAACATAGAATTGAGTAATTGAACCCTCACTAGGTGTGTATACACTCTAATCACTCGGTGTCTAGGGTTTAATCACTCAAGTCTCTTCCTAATCATGCTTTCTAGGAATTGCTTTTCATCTAACAATCGACAAGTAATTGATGCATAAATATAATTATCATGAGGATTTATTAGGGTTGTAATAGGGTTGGGGTTAAGGTAGGATAGATATGGCTAAGTGGGCTAAATTGATTGAATCCTTGATTAGTTTAAGTATCCAACTCAACTTATATCAACCAAATCAAAATAAAATGCAATCCTAACCTTCCATCATTTCTTTTTCACAACATTCATGTATGCTTTATCATCCACATCACATATGCATTCCTTATTCACCTTTCTTTTCTTAGGGACAACCTTTGTTCCCTTTTTGATGTTTTTTTTTTAAAGTAAAATGCATATGGTTTTAGTAGTTCATACATGATTGTTCCCATTTTCCAAAATTTTCAATGAAATACCCAAATTAAACATTTTCATTCACTACCAATGTTTCCCAAAAATTCTCCCACACTTAAATGAAACACACTCCTCAAACTAAGCTAATTAAGGATACAATCCAAGGTAGATCATGGTTTTCTGTTTATGGTTGTGATGTGCTGATATTACAAACAATGGGGTCAATAGGGCTCAAAAGGGTTAACAATAGTGGAAGCAAAGGGTAGGCCATATGGGTAAAGTGAGCTTTTAATCAAAGATGGCCTCAATCATGCTCAATGCAATTCAAAACATCAATTATTGGAAATAAAGAATCAAGCAAAACCAAGATCACGATCATAGAAGAGATATAGCCCACAATGAATAAAATTAGTGGTTAAAAGGTGTAACCACTCATTATAGCCCAAAACTCACAAGTTATTTGTTCTTTACTCTTCTATGTTCCATAAAAAAATCCTTCAAGCAAGTTTGAAAATAATTTTCTCAATCAATTCAATAGAATGCCCTTGAAACAAAATTCTTGAAAATTTTTGTTGTTCTTCACCAAAATTATTTCCTATATGTATGTATGATATTGTGATGGATGCAAAATTTTCAAAATTTCCTAGTTCTTTTTCTAATTTTCAACAAGCAAAAAGTAGCATAAACAATTAGGATAAAAAATAAACTAGGCATAAGCTATTCACATCATCCAATCACAATCCATATCTATATTGTATACTAAGCAAAATAAAGATGCAATATGTATATATATACCAAAACGAAAATGCAATACTAAAGATAACTAGAAACAACTAATATATATATACGAACTAAAGTATTAAAATGTAGTGCATAAGACAAAATATCAGAAATATCTACAAAAGGCATAATACTAAAAACTGAAAATAAACTAAATGAAAAGTGTTCAGGAGAAAATGTTTACACCAAAAAATCGTAGATGCTCCCCCACACTTAAATCATGCACGATCTTCCGTGCCAAAAGAATAAAATAGGGGGGTCAACCATGAGAAGCTCCACCGTCAGATGGTGGTGGGTGATGATGATGCTGATAAACAATTATGGCTCGAGATGTCTCTGTGGTGGTCTCAGCTACCAGCTCCTGAATTGCCTGCCTAGCTGGCTCTGCTGCCATATCTACTATCTGCTCGGCTCCAGCTGCCGGCTCCTCAACTCTCTGAAATGTAGCCTCCTCGACCATGGGCTCCGCCGGTCTTTTCTCAGGGGGCTCAACTGCCTGGCCAGCTTCAGTTGCTGGCTCCTCCGGTGCCGGCTCCTCGGTCTCGGCCTCAAGCTCTAGTGTATCTGGAGGAGGTGGCCCAGCGTCTTTACCCTCAAACTTCGCCACTATCCACTGGAAGCGGCGAGCGTTGCAGCGCTCGAAATGGTAGAGGAGCTGAATGATCTCCCGACCCATCTCATAAGGTGTCTGAAGTGGGGGTGTGGGTGCGGGAGCTGTAGGAGGTGCTGAGGGCTCTGCTGCTGATGGTGGCTTAGTCATCTTCCTCTTCTTCTCTGGCGGTCTGTCATAGTCGCCATATGGTAAGAATGGCTGCTTGCTGATGAAGACAGATGTCCGGTCTGTTGAGCGTCTCTTCACTCCAAACAAAGCGGCTAATCTGGTGATCATCGATGGGAAGGGAATGTTGTATTTCTGTTGTTGGTTCACCTTCCACATCGACTCTCTAATAAGGGGAACAGAGATCCTCTTCCCCTCCAAAATAGCCCAAAGCAAAACCACCACACAGACCCTAATGTGCATGACATGCGTGCTCGATAGGATGTAATCGGCAATGATCTGCTGCTAGATCCTTGCCTCAGGATTTAGGTCTGTGCACGCAATGCCCAACGGAACCGCCTTATCCTGTTTGCTGTACTCCCATGTGGCCTCAGGCAGGCCAATCTTTTTCAGAACCACATCCAAAGAAAGCTTATCCATTGTCACGTCCTTGACTATTTGAGTGAAAGCATCCCTAGCCGGAGGAATATGCGGAATATCCAAAAGGGCCTCTAAAGCAGTATCAGAGGTGTCCAGTGTGACACCTCGTAGAAAAACAGTTGGGATATCCCTCTTTAGGAAATTTTCGTAGAATTCCTTGACCTGGTGGTCATTGACTTCCACCGGATCGAATTCTACGAGTTTCCAATGGTAAAAATTTAATCTATTAAGAATCTGATCCGCATATTTCTTGGGCAAGTTCAGCTTTCTCTCATAGTGAAATGCTCGTTTTTGCCAGTTTCTTGTACTGTTCTTGGGCTTCAGCATTAATGAATGTGTTCGGTTGGTTACTCGGAGGAACAGGAGGAGGACGGGATTGGCTTTCTCCTTTCTTTTGTGAGCCATTGGTGCGCAGAAATCGTGACGGTTCCATTCCTTGGTAACGGCGCTGAAAACTTTATACGCACATTCATAATCTTAATTCTTTGTCACAACTTCGCACAACTAACCAGCAAGTGCACTGGGTCGTCCAAGTAATAAACCTTATGTGAGTAAGGGTCGATCCCACAGAGATTGTCGGCTTGAAGCAAGCTATGGTCACCTTGTAAATCTCAGTCAGGCAGATTCAACTGATTTTATGAATTGATAAGTAAAAGATAAATAAAATATAAAATAGGATAGTGGTACTTATGTAATTCATTGGTGAGAATTTCAGATAAGCGTATAGAGATGCTTTCGTCCCTCTGAACCTCTGCTTTCCTGCTGTCTTCATCCAATCCTTCCTACTCCTTTCCATGGCAAGCTGTATGTTAGGCATCACCGTTGTCAATGGCCACCTGTCCTCTTAGTGAAAATGGTCCAATGCGCTGTCACTGCATGGCTAATCATCTGTCGGTTCTCGATCATACTGGAATAGGATCCATTGATCCTTTTGCGTCTGTCACTATGCCCAGCACTCGCGAGTTTGAAGCTCGTCACAGTCATTCAATCCCTGAATCCTACTCGAAATACCACAGACAAGGTTTAAACTTTCCGGATTCTCAAGAATGGCTGTCCATGGGTTCTAACTTATACCACGAAGACACTAATAACTTGGTCTCGGTCCCCTGTATTAGATATCCAAGAGATATCCATTCAATCTAAGGTAGAACGAAAGTGGTTGTCAGGAACGCGTTCATAAGTTGAGAATGATGATGACTGTCATGATCATCACATCCATCATATTGAAGTGCGAATGAATATCTTAGAAGCGGAATAAGTTGAATTGAATAGAAAAATAGTAGTACTTTGCATTAATCTTTGAGGAACAACAGAGCTCCACACCTTAATCTATAGTGTGTAGAAACTCTACCGTTGAAAATACATAAGTGATAAATGTTCAGGCATGGCCGAATGGCCAGCCCTCACAAAATTCTAAAGATCAAAAGATGATCCAAAGATGTAAATACAATAGTAAAAAGTCCTATTTATACTAAACTAGTTACTAGTGTTTACAAAAATGAGTAAATGATGCAGAAATCCACTTTTGGGGCCCACTTGGTGTGTGCTTGGGCTGAGCATTGAGCTTTACACGTGTAGAGGCTTCTCTTGGAGTTGAATGCCAGTTTGTAACCTGTTTCTGGTGTTTAACTCCACTTTGCAACCTGTTTCTGGCGTTTAACTCCAGAATGCAGCATGGAACTGGCGTTGAACGCCAGTTTGCGTTATCTAAACTC
Organism: Arachis hypogaea; assembly: GCF_003086295.3. Lineage (NCBI taxonomy): Eukaryota > Viridiplantae > Streptophyta > Magnoliopsida > Fabales > Fabaceae > Arachis > Arachis hypogaea. The sequence continues at coordinate 50,775,262 of NC_092046.1, read as the reverse complement.
GGGCAAAGTATTAACTATTATATATTGCTAGAAAGTTCTGGATGTCTACTTTCTAACGCAATTGAGAACGTGCCATTTGAAGTTCTGTAGCTCCAGAAAATCTACTTTGAGTGCAGAGAGGTCAGAATCCAACAACATCTGCAATCCTTTTTCAGCCTGAATCAGATTTTTGCTCAGGTCTCTCAATTTCAGCCAGAAATTACCTGAAATCACAGAAAAACACACAAACTCATAGTAAAGTCCAGAAATGTGATTTTTATTTAAAAACTAATAAAAATATACTAAAAACTAATTAAATCATACTAAAAACTATGTAAAAATAATGCCAAAAAGCGTATAAATTATCCGCTCATCACAATACCAAACTTAAATTGTTGCTTGTCCCCAAGCAACTGAAAATCAAATAGGATAAAAAGAAGAGAATATACTATAAATTCCAAAATATCAATGAAACTTAGCTCCAATCAGATGAGCGGGACTTGTAGCTTTTTGCCTTTTGAATAGTTTTGGCATCTCACTTTATCCATTGAAGTTCAGAATGATTGGCATCTATAGGAACTTAGAATTCAGATAGTGTTATTGATTCTCCTAGTTCAGTATGTTGATTCTTGAACACAGCTACTTTATGAGTCTTGGCCGTGGCCCTAAGCACTTTGTTTTCCAGTATTACCACCAGATACATAAATGCCACAGACACATAACTGGGTGAACCTTTTCAAATTGTGACTCAGCTTTGCTAAAGTCCCCAATTAGAGGTGTCCAGGGTTCTTAAGCACACTTTTTTTTTGCTTTGGACCTTGACTTTAACCGCTCAGTCTCAAGTTTTCACTTGACACCTTCACGCCACAAGCACATGGTTAGGGACAACTTGGTTTAGCCGCTTAGGTCAGGATTTTATTCCTTTAGGCCCTCCTATCCACTGATACTCAAAGCCTTGGATCCTTTTTATTTACCCTTGCCTTTTGGTTTTAAGGGCTATTGGCTTTTTGCTCTTGCCTTTTGGTTTAAAGAGCTTTTGGCTTTTTCTGCTTGCTTTTTCTTTTTCTTTTTTTTTTCGCTATTATTTTCTTTTTTTTTTCGCAAGATTTCTGTATTCACTGCTTTTTCTTGCTTCAAGAATCAATTTTTTATTTTTCAGATTATCAAATAATATTTCTCCTTTTTCCTTATTCTTCAAGAGCCAACATATTTAACATTCATAAACAACAACTTCAAAAGACATATGCACTGTTCAAGCATTCATTCAGAAAACAAAAAGTATTGTCACCACATCAAAATAATTAAACCAGTTTCAAAGATGAATTCAAAACCATGTACTTCTTGTTCTTTTGTAATTAAAACAGTTTTCATTTAAGAGAGGTGATGGATTCATATTCATAACTTTATGGCATATACACTTAGACACTAATGATCATATAGTAAAGACACAAACATAATTAAACATGAAGCATGAAAACCGAAAACAGAAAATAAATAGACAAGGAGATTAAGGAATGAGTCCACCTTAGTGAGGGTGGCGTCTTCCTCTTCTTGAAGAACCAATGGTGCTTTTGAGCTCCTCTATGTCTCTTCCTTGTCTTTGTTGCTCCTCCCTCATAGCTCTTTGATCTTCTCTAATTTCATGGAGGATGATGGAATGCTCTTGGTGCTCCACCCTTAGTTGTCCCATGTTGGAACTTAATTCTCCTAGGGAGGTGTTGATTTTCTCCCAATAGTTTTGTGGAGGAAAGTGCATCCCTTGAGGCATCTCAGGGATTTCATGGTGGGGGATTTGCTCATGCTCTTGTTGAGGTCCATGATCTCTTGTTTGCTCCATCCTTTTCTTAGTGATGGGCTTGTCCTCTTCAATGAGAATGTCTCTGGCCTTAGGTGCACTAGATGGTTATGGAAAAACAAAAAGCAATGCTTTTACCACACAAAACTTAGAAGGTTTGCTCATCCCCGAGCAAAAGAAGAAAGAAGTGAGTAGAAGAAGAAGAAAATGGAGGAGATTGAGGTGTGTGAATGGTTCGGTCAAGGGGGTTTAGGTGGTTATGATGTGTGAAAAGGAAGGAGTGATGGTTTAAATTTAAGTGGGTGGGTGTAGGTGGGTTGTATGATGGTTTTGGAGGAGTAATGGAGGTAATTGGTGGAGGTTAATTGAGGAAGAGTGTTATGAAAAGGTGTGAAGATGAGAGAAGAAGTGGTAGGGATCCTATGGGGTCCACAGATCCAGTGGGGCCAAGGACTTAACATCCCTGCTCCAATTAGGCGTGTAAAATGCCCTTGCTATGCAATCCTAGCGTTTAACGCCAGACTGCTGCCTATTTCTGGCGTTAAATGCCCAAATGTAGCTTGTTTCTGGCGTTTAACGCCAGGTAGATGCTTGTTTCTGGCGTTAAACGCTAGCTTGGTGCCTGTTTCTGGCGTTAAACACCAGACAGATGCTTGTTTCTGGCATTTAAACGCCAGACTACTTTCCTCCAGGGTGTGTTGTTTTCAATGCTATTTTTCATTCTGTTTTTGATTTTTCAGTAGTTTTTATAACTTCACATGATCATCAACCTAATAAAACACGAAATAACAAAAAGAAAATAAAATAGATATGATTAAATAACATTGGGTTGCCTCCCAATAAGCGCTTCTTTAATGTCAATAGCTTGACAGTGAGCTCTCATGAAGCCTCACAGATAATCATAGCAAGGTTGGAACCTTCCAACACCAAACTTAGAGTTTGAATGTGGGGGTTTAACACCAAACTTAGAGTTTGGTTGTGGCCTCCCAACACCAAACTTAGAGTTTGACAGTGGGGACTTTGGTTGACTCTGCAGTTAGAGAAGCTTTTCATGCTTCCTCTCCATGGTTACAGAAGGAGATCCTTGAGTCTTAAACACAAGGTTGTCCTTATTCAGTTGAAGGACTAACTCTCCTCTGTCCACATCAATCACAGCTCTTGCTGTGGCTAGGAAGGGTCTTCCAAGGATGATGGATTCATCCTCTTCCTTCCCAGTGTCTAGGATTATGAAATCAGCAGGGATGTAAAGGCCTTTAACCTTTACTAACACGTCCTCTACCGATCCATAAGCCTGTTTTCTTGAGTTGTCTGCCATCTCTAATGAGATTCTGGCAGCTTGCACCTCAAAGATTCTCAGTTTCTCCATTACAGAGGGTGGCATGAGGTTTATCCCTTATCCAAGGTCACATAGAGCCTTCTCAAAGGTCATGGTGCCTATGGTACAAGGTATTAAGAACTTTCCAGGATCCTGTTTCTTCTGAGGCAATGTCAGTTGATCCAGATCGCTCAGTTTATTGGTAAGCAAGGGAAGTTCATCTTCCTAAGTCTCATTACCAAATAATTTGGCATTCAGCTTCATGATTGCACCAAGGTACTTGGCAACTTGCTCTTCAGTAACATCTTCATTCTCTTCAGAAGAAGAATACTCATCAGAGCTCATGATGGGCATAAGGAGGTTCAATGGAATCTCTATGGTCTCTAGATGAGCCTCAGATTCCTTTGGTTCCTCAGAGGAAAACTCCTTGTTGATCACTGGACGTCCCAGGAGGTCTTCCTCACTGGGATTCACGTCCTCCTCCTCCCTTGTAGGTTCGGCCATGGTGATTAAATCAATGGCTTTGCACTCTCTCTTTGGATTTTCTTCTGTATTGCTTGGGAGAGTACTAGGAGGAGTTTCAGTGACTCTTTTACTCAGCTGGCCCACTTGTGCCTCCAAATTTCTAATGGAGGACCTTGTTTCATTCATGAAACTTAAAGTGGCCTTAGATAGATCAGAGACTATATTTGCTAAGCTAGATGGATTCTGCTCAGAATTCTCTGTCTGTTGCTGAGTGGATGATGGAAAAGGCTTGGTATTGCTAAACCTGTTTCTTCCACCATTATTAAAGCCTTGTTGAGACTTTTGTTGATCCTTCCATGAGAAATTTGGATGATTTCTCCATGAGGGATTATAGGTGTTTCCATAGGGTTCACCCATGTAATTCACCTCTGTTATTGCAGGGTTCTAAGGATCATAAGCTTCTTCTTCAGAAGATGCCTCTTGAGTACTGTTGGATGATTTCTTCAATCCATTTAGACTCTGAGAAATCATATTGACTTGCTGAGTCAATATTTTATTCTGAGCCAATATGGCATTCAGAGTATCAACTTCAAGAACTCCCTTCATTTGAGGCATCCCATTATTCACAGGATTCCTTTCAGAAGTGTACATGAACTGGTTATTTGCAACCATGTCGATGAGTTCTTGAGCTTCTGCAGGCGTTTTCTTTAGGTGAATGGATCCACCTGCAGAATGGTCCAATGACATCTTTGATAATTCAGACAGACCATCATAGAATATATCCAGGATGGTCCATTCTGAAAGCATGTCAGAAGGATACTTTTTGCTCAGTTCCTTGTATCTCTCCCAAGATTCATAGAGGGATTCACCTTCCTTTTGTCTGAAGGTTTGAACATCCACTCTAAGCTTACTAAGCTTTTGAGGAGGAAAGAACTTGGCTAAGAAAGCCGTGACCAGCTTATCCCAAGAGTTCAGACTGTCTTTAGGTTGAGAGTCCAACCATATTCTAGCTCTGTCACTTACAGCAAATGGGAAAAGCATAAGCCTGTAGACCTCGGGATCAACCCCATTGGTCTTAACAGTATCACAGATCTGCAAGAATTCAGTTAAGAACTGAAAAGGATCTTCTGATGGAAGTCCATGAAACTTGCAATTCTGTTGCATCAGAGAAACTAATTGAGGTTTCAGCTCAAAATTGTTTGCTCCAATGGCAGGGATTGAGATGCTTCTTCCATGTAAATTGAATTTGGTGCAGTAAAGTCACCAAGCATCTTCCTTGCATTGTTATTATTTTCGGCCATGTCTCCTTCTTTTTCAAAAATTTCTGTCAGATTTTCTCCAGAGAGTTGTGCTTTAGCTTCCCTTAGCTTCCTCTTCAGAGTCCTTTCAGGTTCAGGATCAGCCTCAACAAGAATGTTCTTATCCTTGTTCCTACTCATATGAAAAAGAAGGAAATAACAAAGAAAATATGGAATCCTCTATGTCACAGTATAGAGGTTCCTTTATGTGAGTAGAAGAAGATATGAATAGAAGATGGAGAATCCAAACACAAGGGTGAGGAGTAGGTTCGAATTCTTAGATGAAGAGGAGTGTTAGTAAATAAATAAATAATTAGAAGGAGGTGAGAGAGAAGAATTTTTGAAAATTAACTAAATTAAAATAAAAATATTTTTGTTTTTAATTTGAAATTAAAATAAAATTCAAAAATTAGAAAAAAAAATAAAATTAAAATTAAAAATTAAAATAATTAGTTAATTAAAAAGAAATTTTGAAAAGAGGAAAGTGATTTTCGAAAATTAGAGAGAGAGAATTAGTTAGGTAGTTTTGAAAAAGATATGATTGAAACAAAAAGATAGGATTGATTGAAAAAAGATTTGAAAATCAATTTAAAAAGATAAAAGGTTAGAAAAGATTTTGAAATTGATTTTGAAAAAGATATGATTGAAAGATATGATTGAAAAATTTAATTTGAAAAAGATTTGAAAAAAAATTAAACAGATTTGATTTTTGAAGTTAAAGTTGATTACTTGACTAATAAGAAACTAAAAGATATGATTTTAAAATTTAAAGATTGAACCTTTCTTAATAGGCAAGTAACAACTTGAAAAATTTTTGAATCAAAACATTAAATGCTAGTAGTAATTTCGAAAATTATAAAGTAAAATAAGAAAAAGATTTTGAAAATTAATTTGAATATTTTCGAAAACATTAAAAGAAAAATGAAAAAGATTTCGAAAAATTTTAAAAAGGAATTCGAAAATATTAAAAGGACTGAAAAAGATTTGATTTTTGAAAAAAATTTGAAAAAGATAGAATTTTTAAATAGAAAATTTGATTTGACTCATAAGAAATAACAAGATTTTAAAAATTTTTGAAAAAGTCAACTCAAATTTTCGAATTTGATGAGAAGAAAAAGGGAAAGATATTTTTTTGATTTTTAAATTTTTAATGATGAAAGAGAAAAACAACAAAAAAGACTCAAAACATGAAGATTATGAATCAAAACACATGATGCATGCAAGAACACTATGAATGTCAAGATGAACACCAAGAACACTTTGAATGTCAAGATGAACACCAAGAACTTATTTTTGAAAATTTTGAAGAAGAGAAAAACATGTAAGACACCAAACTTAAAGATTTTTAATTTTTAGACACTAACAAATTAGAAATGCATATGAAAAACAAGAAAAGACATAAAACAAGAAATTTTAAAGATCAAACAAGAAGACTTACCAAGAACAACTTGAAGATCATGAAGAATGCAATGCATGAATTTTCGAAAATGCAAAAAAAATAACAACATGCAATTTGACACCAAACTTAAAAATTGACACTAGACTCAAACAAGAAACATAAAATTTTTTTATTTTTATGATTTTATTAATTTTTTTTGGATTTTTCGAAAATTAATTTGAAAAAGAAAAATAAGGATTTCAAAATTTTTTTATAAGTATTCCAGGAATCTGCAATGTTAGTCTAAAGCTTCGGTCTAGGAATTAGACATGGCTCACTAGCCAGCCAAGCTTTCAGTGAAAGGTCCGGTCCAAAACACTAGACATGGCCAATGGCCAGCCAAGCTTCAGCAGATACAAATCAGACATACAACAGCTGATACTTCATCCAACTTCATATGCTGATAAATGGAAGCCTCGGTCCAAATAAATTAGACATGGCTTTACAGCCAGCCAGGCTTCAACGTGCTTCATGAAACACTAGAATTCATTCTTAAAATTCTGAATAAAAATATATTTTTGAAAATATTTATTTTTTTATATTTTTTTGATTTTTTCAAAAATAAGAATAAAAAAAACAAAAAGGTTAAAATTAAAATAAAGTTACCTAATCTGAGCAACAAGATGAACCGTCAGTTGTCCAAACTCAAACAATTCCCGGCAACGGCACCAAAATCTTGGTGCGCAGAAATCGTGACGGTTCCATTCCTTGGTAACAGCGCTGAAAACTTTATACGCACGTTCATAATCTTAATTCTTTGTCACAACTTCGCACAACTAACTAGCAAATGCACTGGGTCGTCCAAGTAATAAACCTTACGTGAGTAAGGGTCGATGATGAGCGGATAATTTATACGCTTTTTGGCATTATTTTTAGTATGTTTTTAGTAGGATCTAGTTACTTTTAGGGATGTTTTTATTAGTTTTTATGTTAAATTTACATTTCTGGACTTTACTATGAGTTTGTGTGTTTTTCTGTGATTTCAGGTATTTTCTGGCTGAAATTGAGGGACTTGAGCAAAAATCAGATTCAGAGGTTGAAGAAGGACTGCTGATGCTGTTGGATTCTAACCTCCCTGCACTCAAAGTGGATTTTCTGGAGCTACAGAACTCAAAATGGTACGCTTCCAATTGCGTTGGAAATTAGATATCCAAGGCTTTCCAGCAATATATAATAGTCCATACTTTGGCCAAGTTTAGATGACGTAAATGGGCGTTGAACGCCAGTTCTGCGCTGCAATCTGGAGTTAAACGCCAGAAACACGTTACAAGCCAGAGTTGAACGCCAGAAATACGTTACAAACTGTCGTTCAACTCCAATAATGACCTCTCCACGTGGAAACTTCAAGCTCAGCCCAAACACACACCAAGTGGGCCCCGAAAGTGGATTTATGCATCAATTACTTACTTCTGTAAACCCTAGTAACTAGTTTAGTATAAATAGGACTTTTTACTATTGTATTAGACATCTTTGGTCTCAGTTTTAATCTATTGTTCATCTTAGCAGACTATTGATCACGTTTAGGGGGCTAGCCTCTCGGCCATGCCTGAACCTTTCACTTATGTATTTTCAACGGTAGAGTTTCTACACTCCATAGATTAAGGTGTGGAGCTCTGCTGTTCCTCATGATTTAATGCAAAGTACTACTGTTTTATATTCAATTCAACTTATTTCTCTTCTAAGATATTCATTCGCACTTCAACATGAATGTGATGAACGTGACAATCATCATCATTTCCTATGAATGCGTGCCTGACAACCACTTCCGTTCTACCTTCGATTGAATGAGTATCTCTTGGATCTCTTAGTCAGAATCTTCGTGGTATAAGCTAGATTGATGGCGGCATTCATGAGAGTCCGAAAAGTCTAAACCTTGTCTGTGGTATTCCGAGTAGGACTCTGGGATTGAATGACTGTGACGAACTTCAAACTCGCGAGTGCTGGGCGTAGTGACAGATGCAAAAGGAGGGTGAATCCTATTCCAGTATGATCGAGAACCTCAGATGATTAGCCGTGCTGTGACAGAGCATTTGGACCATTTTCACAAGAGGATAGGAAGCAGCCATTGACCACGGTGATGCCTCCAGATGATTAGCCATGCAGTGACAGCGCATCGGACCATTTTCACAGAGAGGATGAAAAGTAGCCATTGACAATGGTGATGTCCTTACATAAAGCCAGCCATGGAAAGGTGTAGGACTGATTGGATGAAGACAGCGGGAAAGCAGAGATTAAGAGGAACGAAAGCATCTCTATACGCTTATCTGAAATTCTCACCAATGAATTACATAAGTGTTTCTATCTTTATTTTCTATTTATTTATTATTAATTTTCGAAAATACTATAACCATTTGATATCCGCCTGACTGAGATTTACAAGGTGACCATAGCTTGCTTCAAGCCGACAATCTCCGTGGGATCGACCCTTACTCACGTAAGGTTTATTACTTGGACGACCCAGTGCACTTGCTGGTTAGTTGTATCGAAGTTGTGAATGAAAAATGATTTACTAAGACATGCGTACAGAGTTTTTGGTGCCGTTGCCTGAGATCAAAAACTTCGTGCACCAAGTTTTTGGCACCGTTGCCGGGGATTGTTCGAGTTTGGACAACTGACGGTTCATCTTGTTGCTCAGATTAGGTAATTTTCTTTTTGTTTTATTTTCAAAAAATTTTTCAAAAATCTTCAGAAAAAAAATTTTCCTTTATTTTCGAAAAAAATAAAAAAATTCTTTTCAAAAAATTTTTGATTATGTTCTTCAGAATTTTTAAGAATGAATTCTAGTGTTTCATGAAGCATGTTGAAGCCTGACTGGCTGTAAAGCCATGTCTAAATTCATTTGGACTGGGGCTTCCAACCCAACATTATCAAGAGCAAGCTAGTTGTTGCTAATCCACCTACTGCTGTTCCAGATCCAAAAGATTTACATGCTAAAGCTTGACTGGCTATTAAGCCATGTCTAACCCTCAGATTGGAGCTTTAGAATAAGAGTGCAAGATTCCTGGAATTCATATTAAAAATTTTGGAATCCTTATTTTTTTTTACACTAATTTTGAAAAATATAAAATAAAAATACAAAAAAAAATCACAAAATCATAAAAAATCAAAAATATTTTGTGTTTCTTGTTTGAGTCTTGAGTCAATTTCAAGTTTGGTGTCAACTGCATTTTTTCTAAAAATTCTCTGCATTTTTCGAAAATTCATGCATTCATAGTGTTCTTCATGATCTTCAAGTTGTTCTTGATAAACCTTCTTGATTGATCTTCATATTATATTGTTTTGTGTTGTATGGTGTTTTTCATATGCATTCTTGAATTCTTAGTGTCTAAGCATTAAAGATTTCTAAGTTTGGTGTCTTGCATGTTTTCTTTGCATAAAAAAATTTTTCAAAAATAAGTTCTTGGTGTTCATCTTGATCTTCAAAGTGTTCTTGGTGTTCATCTTGACATTCATAGCATTCTTGCATGCATTCATCATTTTGATCTAAAAATTTTCATGCATTGGGTCTTTTTCATGTTTTTCTCTTTCATCATTGAAAATTTAAAAAAAAATCAAAAAATATCTTTCCTTTTTTCACTCATAAATTTCGAAAATTTGGATTGACTTTTTCAAAAATTTTTAAAATTTAGTTGTTTCTTATGAGTCAAATCAAATTTTCAATTTAAAAATCTTATCTTTTTCAAAATCTTTTTCAAAAATCAAATCTTTTTCATTTTTCTTAGTTATTTTCGAAAATTTTAAAAATATTTTTCAAAAATCTTTTTCTTATCTTTATCACATAATTTTCAAAAATAACATCATCAATTAATGTTTTTATTCAAAAATTTTAAGCTTGTTACTTGCTTGTTAAGAAAGATTCAAACTTTAAGTTCTAGAATCATATCTTGTGATTTCTTGTGAATCAAGTCATTAATTGTGATTTTAAAACTCAAATCTTTTTCAAAACTAATTTCAATCATATCTTTTCGAAAATATCTTTTCTAACTTCTTATCTTCTTATCTTTTCAAAATTGATTTTCAAATTTGTTTTAACTAACTAACTAACGTTTTGTTTGTTTCTTATCTTTTTCAAAACTACTTAACTAACCCTCTCTCTCTAATTTTTGAAAATATCTCCCTCTTTTTCAAAAATTCTTTTTAATTAACTAATTGTTTCAAAATTCAATTTTAATTTATTTCTTCCTAATTTTCGAAAATCACTAACTCTTTTTTCAAAAATTATTTTTGAAAACTTCCCCCTCTCATCTTCTTCTATTTATTTATTTATTTACTAACATCTTTTCCTCACTCACCAAAAATCCGAACCCCCTCTCTCTCTCTGAGTTCAGATTTTCTCTTCTTCTTTTCTTCTACTCTTCTTTTCTTCCACTCACCTAGGGAAACCTCTATACTGTGGTAAAAAGGATCCCTATTATTTTTTTTCTGTTCCCTCTTTTTCATATGAGCAGGAGCAAGGACAAGAATATTCTTATTGAAGCAGATCCAGAACCTGAAAGGACTCTGAAGAGGAAACTAAGAGAAGCTAAATTACAACAATCCAGCAAGCACCTTTCAAAAATTTTCGAACAAGAAGAGGAGATGACAGCCGAAAATAATAATAATGCAAGGAGGATGCTTGGTGACTTTACTGCACCTAATTCCAATTTACATGGAAGAAGCATCTCCATCCCTACCATTGGAGCAAACAATTTTGAGCTGAAACCTCAATTAGTTTCTCTGATGCAGCAGAACTGCAAGTTCCATGGACTTTCATCTGAAGATCCTTTTCAGTTCTTAACTGAATTCTTGCAGATCTATAATACTGTTAAGACTAATGGAGTAGATCTTGAAGTCTACAGGCTCATGCTTTTCTCTTTTGCTGTAAGAGACAGAGCTAGAGTATGGTTGGACTCTCAACCCAAGGATAGCCTGAACTCTTGGGATAAGCTGGTCAAGGCTTTCTTAGCCAAGTTCTTTCCTCCTCAAAAGCTGAGTAAGCTTAGAGTGGATGTTCAAACCTTCAGACAGAAAGAAGGTGAATCCCTCTATGAAGCTTGGGAGAGATATAAGCAACTGACCAAAAAGTGTCCTTCTGACATGCTTTCAGAATGGACCATCCTGGATATATTCTATGATGGTCTGTCTAAATTAGCTAAGATGTCATTGGATACTTCTGCAGGTGGATCCATTCACCTAAAGAAAATGCCTGCAGAAGCTCAAGAACTCATTGACATGGTTGCTAATAACCAGTTCATGTACACTTCTGAGAGGAATCCTGTGAGCAATGGGACGCCTCAGAAGAAAGGAGTTCTTGAAATTGATACTCTGAATGCCATATTGGCTCAGAATAAAATATTGACTCAGCAAGTCAATATGATTTCTCAGAGTCTGAATGGAATGCAAGCTGCATCCAACAGTACTCAAGAGGCATCTTCTGGAGGATTCCATTGAACCTCCTTATGCCATTCATTAGCTCTAATGAGTATTTCTCTTCTGAAGAGAATGAGGATGTTACTAAGGAGCAAGTTACCAAGTACCTTGGTGCAATCATGAAGCTGAATGCCAAATTATTTGGTATTGAGACTTGGGAAGATGAACCTCCCTTGTTCACCAATGAACTAAGTGATCTGGATCAACTGACATTACCTCAGAAGAAACAGGATCCTGGAAAGTTCCTAATACCTTGTACCATAGGCACCATGATCTTTGAAAAGGGTCTGTGTGACCTTGGTTCAGGGATAAACCTCATGCCCCTCTCTGTAATAGAGAAAATGGGAATCTTTAGGGTGCAAGCTGCTAAAATCTCATTAGAGATGGCAAACAATTCAAGAAAATAGGCTTATCGACAAGTAGAGGATGTACTAGTAAAGGTTGAAGGCCTTTACATCCCTGCTGATTTCATAGTCCTAGATACTAGGAAGGATGAGGATGAATCCATCATCCTCGGAAGACCCTTCCCAGCCACAGCAAGAGCTGTGATTGATGTTGACAGAGGCGAACTAGTCCTTCAATTGAATGAGGACTCCCTTGTGTTTAAAGCTCAAGGTCATCCTTCTGTAAATATGGAAAAGAGGCACAATAAGCTTCTCTCAAAACAGAGTCAACCAGAGCCCCCACAATCAAACTCTAAGTTTGGTGTTGGGAGGCTACAACCAAACTCTAAGTTTGGTGTTGAACTCCCATATCCAAACTCTAAGTTTGGTGTTGGGGAGTCTCAACAATGCTCTGAACATCTGTGAGGCTCTATGAGAGCCCACTGTCAAGCTATTGACATTAAAGAAGCGCTTGTTGGGAGGCAACCCAATTTTTATTTATCTAATTTTATTTTTTTTGTTATTTCATGTTTTATTAGGTTCATGATCATGTGGAGTCACAAAATAAATATAAAAATTGAAAACGGAATCAAAAACAACAGAAGAAAAATCACACCCTGGAGGAGGATCTTACTGGTGTTTAAACGTCAGTAAGGAGCATCTGGCTGGCGTTCAACGCCAGAACAGAGCATGGATCTGGCGTTGAATGCCAGAAACAAGAAGCATCCTGGCATCCAGACGCCAGAAATGCGCAGTGAAGAAGAGCTGGCGCTGAACGCCAGAAACAAGCATCTGGCTGGCGTTCAACGCCAGAAATATGCTGCATCTGGGCGTTGAACGCCCAGAACAAGCATCAATTCGGCGTTTAAACGCCAGAATTGCATGCAAAGGCATTTTACATGCCTAATGGGTGCAGGGATGCAAATCCTTGACACCTCAGGATCTGTGGACCCCACAGGATCAACTCAGCATCTGTGGACCCAACAAGATCCCCACCTACCTCCACTCACTCTCTTCCCTCTTCTCAATGTTCATCCTCTCTTCCCAATAAACACCCTTCCCCAAAACTCTTCACCAATCAACTCAATCTCTCTTCCCTATCACCACTTCACCACTCACATCATCCACTCTTCCCCATAAACCTACCTCATAAACTCCACCTACCTTCCAAATTCAAAATCAATTTCCCACCCAAAACCCACCCTTATGGCCGAACCTTACCCCCCTCCCTTCCCTATATATAGCGCTCCATTCTTCCTCATTTTCACACAACACTACCCTCTCTTCTCTTCTTGGCCGAATACACCTCTCCCTCCTCTCCTCCATATTTTCTTCTTCTTCTTCATCCATTCTTTCTTCTCTTGCTCGAGGGTGAGCAATATTCTAAGTTTGGTGTGGTAAAAGTATAAGATTTTTGTTTTTCCATTACCATTGATGACACCCAAGACCAGAGAATCCTCTAGAAAAGGGAAAGAGAAGACAAAAGCTTCCACCTCCGAGTCATGGGAGATGGAAAGATTCATCTCCAAAGCTCATCAAGACCACTTCTATGATGTTGTGGCCAAGAAGAAGGTGATCCCCGAGGTCCCTTTCAAACTCAAGAGAAATGAGTATCCGGAGATCCGACATGAGATCCATAGAAGAGGTTGGGAAGTTCTAACAAACCCCATCCGACAAGTCGGAATTCTAATGGTTCAAGAGTTCTATGCTAATGCATGGATCACAAGGAACCATGATCAAAGTAAGAACCCAAACCCAAAGAATTATCTCACCATGGTTCGGGGGAATTACTTAGATTTTAGTCCGGAAAATGTAAGGTTAGCGTTCAACTTGCCAATGATGGAAGAGAACGCACGCCCCTACACAAGTAGAGTCAACTTTGATCAAAGGTTGGACCAAGTCCTCATGGACATATGTGTGGAAGGAGCTCAATGGAAGATTGACTCAAAAGGAAAACCGGTTCAACTGAGAAGACTGGACCTTAAGCCTGTAGCTAGAGGATGGTTGGAGTTCATTCAACGCTCAATCATTCCCACTAGCAACCGGTCTAAAGTTACTATAGACCGGGCCATCATGATCCATAGCATCATGATTGGAGAAGAGGTGGAGGTTCATGAGATTATACCTCAAGAACTCTACAAGGTGGCTGACAAGTCCTCCACTATGGCAAGGTTAGCTTTTCCTCACCTCATTTGCCATCTATGAAATTCGGCTGGGATTGACATAGAAGGAGACATTCCCATTGAGAAAGAGAAGCCCATCACTAAGAAAAGGATGGAGCAAACAAGAGAGCCCATTCATGGAGCTCAAGAGACGCATGAAACTCATCACCATGAGATCCCGGAGATGCCTCAAATGCATTTTCTTCCACAAAACTATTGGGAGCAAATCAACACCTCCCTAGGAGAATTAAGTTCCAACATGGGACAATTAAGGGTGGAACATCAAGAGCACTCCATCATCCTTCATGAAATTAGAGAAGATCAAAAAGCAATGAGGGAGGAGCAACAAAGACAAGGAAGAGACATAGAAGAGCTCAAGGACATCATTGGTTTCTCAAGAAGGAAACGCCACCATCACTAAGGTGGATTCATTCCTTGTTCTTAAATTCTCTGTTTTTCGTTTTCTTTATGTTAAGTGCTTATCCATGTTTGTGTCTTATTACATGATCATTAGTATTTAGTAACTATATATTAAAGTTATAAATGTCCTATGAATCCATCCCCTCTCTTAAATGAAAAAATGTTTTAATTCAAAAGAACAAGAAGTACATGAGTTTCGAATTTATCCTTGAACTTGGTTTAATTATATTGATGTGGTGACAATACTTTTTGTTTTCTGAATGAATGCTTGAACAGTGCATATGTCTTTTGAAGTTGTTGTTTAAGAATGTTAAATATGTTGGCTCTTGAAAGAATGATGACAAGGAGACATGTTATTTGATAATCTGAAAAATCATAAAAATGATTCTTGAAGCAAGAAAAAGCAGCAAAGAACAAAGCTTGCAGAAAAAAAAATATAGAAAAAAATGGCGAAAAAAAATAGAAAAAGAAAAAGCAAGCAGAAAAAGCCAAAAGCTCTTAAAACCAAGAGACAAGAGCACAAGGCCAGTAACCCTTAAAACCAAAAGGCAAGGGTAATAAAAAGGATCCCAAGGCTTTGAGCATCAGTGGATAGGAGGGCCTAAAGGAATAAAATCCTGGCCTAAGCGGCTAAACCAAGCTGTCCCTAACCATGTGCTTGTGGCGTGAAGGTGTCAAGTGAAAACTTGAGACTGAGCGGTTAAAGTCAAGGTCCAAAGCAAAAGAAGAGTGTGCTTAAGAACCCTGGACACCTCTAATTGGGGACTTTAGCAAAGCTGAGTCACAATCTGAAAAGGTTCACCCAATTATGTGTCTGTGGCATTTATGTATCCGGTGGTAATACTGGAAAACAAAGTGCTTAGGGCCACGACCAAGACTCATAAAGTAGCTGTGTTCAAGAATCAACATACTGAACTAGGAGAATCAATAACACTATTTGAACTCTGAGTTCCTATAGATGCCAATCATTCTAAACCTCAATGGATAAAGTGAGATGCCAAAACTATTCAAGAGGCAAAAAGCTACAAGTCCCGCTCATCTGATTGGAGCTATGTTTCATTGATAGTTTGGAATTTATAGTATATTCTCTTCTTTTTATCCTATTTGATTTTCATTTGCTTGGGGACAAGCAACAATTTAAGTTTGGTGTTGTGATGAGCGGATAATTTATACGCTTTTTGGCATTATTTTTAGTATGTTTTTAGTAGGATCTAGTTACTTTTAGGGATGTTTTTATTAGTTTTTATATTAAATTCACATTTCTGGACTTTACTATGAGTTTGTGTGTTTTTCTATGATTTCAGGAATTTTCTGGCTGAAATTGAGGGACTTGAGCAAAAATCAGATTCAGAGGTTGAAGAAGGACTGCTGATGCTGTTGGATTCTGACCTCCCTGCACTCAAAGTGGATTTTCTAGAGCTACAGAACTCAAAATGGCGCGCTTCCAATTGCGTTGGAAAGTAGACATCCAAGGCTTTCCAGAAATATATAATAGTCCAAACTGGCATTCAACTCCAAGAATGACCTCTCCACGTGGAAACTTCAAGCTCAGCCCAAACACACACCAAGTGGGCCCCAGAAGTGGATTTATGCATCAATTACTTACTTCTGTAAACCCTAGTAACTAGTTTAGTATAAATAGGACTTTTTACTATTGTATTAGACATCTTTGGTCTCAGTTTTAATCTATCGTTCATCTTAGGAGACTATTGATCACGTTTAGTGGGCTGGCCTCTCGGCCATGCCTGAACCTTTCACTTATGTATTTTCAACGGTAGAGTTTCTACACTCCATAGATTAAGGTGTGGAGCTCTGCTATTCCTCATGATTTAATGCAAAGTACTACTGTTTTATATTCAATTCAACTTATTTCGCTTCTAAGATATTCATTCGCACTTCAACATGAATGTGATGAACGTGACAATCATCATCATTCCCTATGAATGCGTGCCTGACAACCACTTCCGTTCTACCTTCGATTGAATGAATATCTCTTGGATCTCTTAGTCAGAATCTTCGTGGTATAAGCTAGATTGGTGGCGGCATTCATGAGAGTCCGGAAAGTCTAAACCTTGTCTGTGGTATTCCGAGTAGGACTCTGGGATTGAATGACTGTGACAAACTTCAAACTCGCGAGTGCTGGGCGTAGTGACAAACGCAAAAGGAGGGTGAATCCTATTCCAGTATGATCGAGAACCTCAGATGATTAGCCATGCTATGACAGAGCATTTGGACCATTTTCACAAGAGGATAGGAAGCAGCCATTGACCGCGGTGATGCCTCCAGATGATTAGCCATGCAGTGACAGTGCATCAGACCATTTTCACAGAGAGGATGAAAAGTAGCCATTGACAATGGTGATATCCTTACATAAAGCCAGCCATGGAAAGGAGTAGGACTGATTGGATGAAGACAGCGGGAAAGCAGAGATTAAGAGGAACGAAAGCATCTCTATACGCTTATCTGAAATTCTCACCAATGAAATACATAACTGTTTCTATCTTTATTTTCTATTTATTTATTATTAATTTTCGAAAATACTATAACCATTTGATATCCGCCTGACTGAGATTTACAAGGTGACCATAGCTTGCTTAAAGCCGACAATCTCCGTGGGATCGACCCTTACTCACGTAAGGTTTATTACTTGGACGACCCAGTGCACTTGCTGGTTAGTTGTATCGAAGTTGTGAATGAAAAATGATTTGCTAAGACGTGCGTACAGAGTTTTTGGCGCCGTTGCCTGAGATCAAAAACTTCGTGCACCAGTCGATCCCACGGAGATTGTCGGCTTGAAGCAAGCTATGGTCACCTTGTAAATCTCAGTCAGGCAGATTCAACTGATTTTATGAATTGGTAAGTAAAAAATAAATAAAATATAAAATAGGATAGTGGTACTTATGTAATTCATTGGTGAGAATTTCAGATAAGCGTATAGAGATACTTTCGTCCCTCTGAACCTCTGCTTTCCTGCTGTCTTCATCCAATCCTTCCTACTCCTTTCCATGGCAAGCTGTATGTTAGGCATCACCGTTGTCAATGGCCAACTGTCCTCTCAGTGAAAATGGTCCAATGTACTGTCACTGCATGACTAATCATCTGTCGATTCTCGATCATACTGGAATAGGATCCATTGATCCTTTTGCGTCTGTCACTACGCCCAGTACTCGCGAGTTTGAAGCTCGTCACAGTCATTCAATCCCTGAATCCTACTCGGAATACCACAGACAAGGTTTAGAGTTTCTGGATTCTCAAGAATGGTCGTCCATGGGTTCTAACTTATACCACGAAGACACTAATAACTTGGACTCGGTCCCCTGTATTAGATATCCAAGAGATATCCATTCAATCTAAGGTAGAACGGAAGTGGTTGTCAGGCACACGTTCATAAGTTGAGAATGATGATGACTGTCACGATCATCACATCCATCATATTGAAGTGCGAATGAATATCTTAGAAGCGGAATAAGTTGAATTGAATAGAAAAACAGTAGTACTTTGCATTAATCTTTGAGGAACAGCAGAGCTCCACACCTTAATCTATGGTGTGTAGAAACTCTACCGTTGAAAATACATAAGTGATAAATGTTCAGGCATGGCCGAATGGCCAGCCCTCACAAAAGTCTAAAGATCAAAAGATGATCCAAAGATGTAAATACAATAGTAAAAAGTCCTATTTATACTAAACTAGTTACTAGGGTTTACAGAAATGAGTAAATGATGCAGAAATTCACTTCTGGGGCCCACTTGGTGTGTGCTTGGGCTGAGCATTGATCTTTACACATGTAGAGGCTTCTCTTGGAGTTGAACGCCAGTTTGTAACCTGTTTCTGGCGTTTAACTCTACTTTGCAACCTGTTTCTGGCATTTAACTCCAGAATGCAGCATGGAACTGGCGTTGAACGCCAGTTTGCGTTGTCTAAACTTGGGCAAAGTATGGACTATTATATATTGCTGGAAAGCCCTGGATGTCTACTCTCCAACGCAATTGAGAGCGAGCCATTTGGAATTCCGTAGCTCTAGAAAATCCACTTTGAGTGCAGAGAGGTCAGAATCCAACAGCATCTGCAGTCCTTTTTCAGCCTGAATCAGATTTTTGCTCAGGTCCCTCAATTTCAACTAGAAATTACTTGAAATCACAGAAAAACACACAAACTCATAGTAAAGTCCAGAAATGTGATTTTTATTTAAAAACTAATAAAAATATACTAAAAACTAACTAAATCATACTAAAAAAATGTAAAAATAATGCCAAAAAGCGTATAAATTATCCGCTCATCAGCCATCCTGAAAAAGATAAAAATAGAGTACAACTCAGGAGAAACAGATAAAAATCACAGAAAGAAAAAGGTTATAATCAAACAATTAAAGTAAGAACCAATAAGATAAACAAACACTCAATTAAGGGAAAACATGTATAAAGCGGTTGAACGCTCAAAAGGAACTGCATTTTCCCAAAATCAAGCAACCCAAGTGACAAATGAAGGAATGGACAACACTTAAAGCATGGATATGACTTAGGTGTAACAATGCAAGTGAATTGACTTGAGAGAGAAATTGATTATTGCAGTTTTGCATTTGAAGTTTGAAGACTTAGCAAATATTAGCACAAAAGGCAATAACCAAAGCCATAATAAAAGCATGCACATATTCATGTTGAGAAGATAAGAAATGATCACATATACATAACTCCTTGTCCAAAGCAATACTTGGTTGAAGAACAGATTGCATTGCTCAAAAATATAAAGGAACAAGTGGCTCTGTATATGGTCATTGATGTTAAAAACACATGAATAAGCATTTAATCAATTCACTCAAAGAACAATGTATGTACTGCTGCAAATGGCACCAAACAGATTTCAAGATTTATGAGTTTAAGGCTAGTTTGGTGTTTGAAAAAAAAGAAATGAGTAGTCACTACACAATGCAGCAAACTAGCATGTTATATACTTGTGAATGCATCAAACAAAATAATGTCAGCTTGGTATTCTACACAGCTACAGATTTTGAGCTCAGTTTGATGTTTCAGCAAAAATAACACAAGGTACACAATAAAAATTAAAGCTCAGGCAGCATCAAAATCAACAAAAAGTTGCACAAGTATGAAATTAATAATGCAAAATGGAAAGAAAATTCAAAACCTATGCTGATCAGACACAGGAGTTGAATCAAAAATCCATTTAGGCATTATACCAAGCATGTTATGTGCATAAATGGAAAATAGCATTCTCAGTTTAATCAAAGCAGCATTCAAAATTCAATGTAGCAGTTATTCAACCTAGAAAAATCAGAAATAATCAGCCAGCATCCACATTCAGTCCAAAAAATAGAAGTCATCTAACCTAATGCCACCTAATTACTAAAACAAAGATTAAAAGCAGGTAAAGAAAGGAAATGCAACAAAACAGTAAGAAGTAAGTTACAAGAAAGAAAATGGAACCTGTAATGCAGAGGGAGAGAGAAGAAGAAATGGACGGAGAAGGAGGGTTGTGGCGGCGCAAAGGTCCACCGGACTAGGAGGCGCAAATGGAGGCTAGGCACTGGCTTGGGCTACTGTCGCGCAGAGACATGGGCTTCGCGCAGATAGAAGATAACGGGGGGGGGGGTGGAATGGAAATGGAGAAGAAGGAGAAGAAGGAAGAGAGAAAAGGGTCGGAGACGGTGGTCGCCAGAGGTGAAGTGGTCGGACGGGGGTTGTGGTTGGGTCGTGATTAGGATTGAGGGGCTGGGGTGATGGGGTTCAGAGAAGAAAAAGAAGGGAAAGGGTTGGGGTGTTTGGAGGAAACTAAAGCGCGACTCTCTCTCTCTGTTCGAATTAACGTTCAAAAAGTGACCTGTGTGGACGCACAAGCTCGTGTATGGATACACAGAAGGGAAAAAGAGATTGTGTTCACACGCACAAGGGGTGCGGGTGCTACAATAGAGGGTTGCTAAAAGAGTGTGCGCGCGCACATAGAGGTGCGGGCGCACAGGTAGTAGTTTTTTTTTAACAGGGTGATGTGTGCGGGTGCACTATGCAGTTGCACAGGGCAAAAGGAAGGGTGTTATACACACACACAAGGGGTGCGCGTGCTGTGAACAGAGGAAGTGTTTGGGAGTGTGCGTGCGCACATTGCTGTGCGTACGCACATGGATGGAAAAACAGGGGTAATGTGCGCGCGCACAAGGCTGTGCGGACGCACAGGACTCTGTTCCTGCAGCAAAAATTTCGCCTCTAAAGCATCAAACTTGATATCTAAAACAGGTTTTTAAGTCCCAAAATACCATAAAACCCCAAAAACACATTATTTCACTAAAATTACCCAACAAACTTCAAAATTCAACTAACCAAGCAAGCAACATAGCCAATTATTCAAGAAACAAAGCTAAAAGAGAGAAAGTTAGAAGGATATTACCATGGTGGGGTGTCTCCCACATAGCACTTTGGTTTAATGTCCTTAAGTTGGACTTGGTGAGGAGATCCTTGTTAGGGTGGCTTGTGTTTCCACTCCTCCTTGAATCTCCAACCAAGTTTGCTATTGATTTGACCTCTGGGGTCCCAAATGAATTGTACCAAACTCTTAAGAGACTTCAAGCTAGCAACTAAGATCCATAAGTGTTTATTCTTGAAATTGATACCCGGATCCCATACTTGAGTTCCTCTATCACCATTGGCATGCTTGTGCACTCCCCGAAATCCACTAAAGTTATTCTTGAACCATAATTGAGCTCCAAATGTTGATTCGGCTTCCTTGATGAACTTTCTATTTCCTTGCCAAATAACATTCTCCTCTCCACCATCCACTACTCTAAGAAAAGTTTGAAGTTGAAAATCCGTCTCCAAGACGGCATATTTATGCGGGCCTAGAAAGCTTGTCGGAGAAGTCTTCATCCGCTCAATTCGTTCTTGCACAACTATCTTTACTTCTTGGTGAATAGAATCTTTCTCAACCTCCTCTAAACCTTCCTCATCATCACTCAAGTAAAAAATTGGAGGTTGTGTGAAGTCCACATTAACATCTCCTTCCAAATCCAATAAGGGAGGCTCATGAAGGTCATTGGCGGAGTTGACCAAGTTGGATAAAAAATCTTGAATGATGGAATCCTCTTGATCATTTTCCCACAATTCTTCTTTTATCTCCTCTTGTGCTTCATGTTGTGACTTGATATCTTCTACTTAATTTTGTAATTCTTTGCTCATTCCACACTTTTCACTTGGTTATACACATTCATCCACTAGAATTTCTTAGTCATGGCATGAACGCAATGAAGCTAACCGGTCAAGAGTTTCCGCTACGGTAGACATGACTTGCTCTTGCTTCTTCCGGAACTCTTGTTATTCTTGAATGAACATGAAAAGTAGTTCTTGTGTGGCTTGATCCATATGTGAAGATGAAGATTGAGGTGATGAAGATTGACAATCAAACTCATGAGGGTAAGGGTCATGGCTTTTTATGCAGTGATGTGATGGTGTATAGAATTGGTGACTAGAAAGGTAAGTGTTTGGGTTCCATTGGGGTGCATTGTGGTAATGGTGTGAAAAATTCATAAAGAAAATATAAACAAAAACTTACTAACAAAAGCAAACAAACAACCAAAAAGTACTATTTACACTATTAACATATTCACAACAACCAAAAGATATAACACCAATTGCATTCCCCAGCAACGGCGCCAAAAACTTGATAGAGAGAACTAGTGTCGATCTAAAATTTCTCAAAATAAGATCACTTCATTGCAAGTATAGCTAAATAAACAACTAACTCTCAACATCAAAGTTTAGTATTTTCAATTCAAAACATATAAACCGAGAGTAATGAAATCTCGGGTCGTTCTTCCTAGGATGCAATTGGATATGCTATACTTTTGATCGTGGAGGCAAAAATGGGTTTTGCAAATCAAAGAACAAAAGATTAAAGGAACTAAGAAATCAAAGAACTAAGGAATGATCAAAATTATAATTGATGCAAGTAAAGAGAATATGAGATCAAAACTAGTGAAAATGCTATAAATGCAAAAAGAGCCTTGACTTGGGAATGAGAGTTTAAGGAATCCTATCATTGCCATAACCACAACTATGGTAATTATCATGAGTCAATCTTGCTTAGTTAACCCCAAACATTGAAGAGTAAGTCAAGCAAGCATAATTGACCTTAATCCATAAGTCCTAACCAACTTACCAAACTAGTTGATAAAAGGCTAGCTTTAATGGAAACAATAGTCAACTAACTCCCCAAGAATTACCACTAAATGTCGGACATTATGACTCTAGTATCCTAGGAACTCAAACTACAAGCCAAGGTGGGAAAATCTACTCAAAATCTAAGATTGGCATTTCCACAAACACCTTGTGTGCATAAAAGTAAAACATGAAAAATTGCAAAGAAAAATAACAAACTATAACCAATTATTAACAAAACTAAACATAAACAAGCAATCAAACATAAAGGAAGCATGAAACATAAAACTCATTGATCAAAACTTCAAGAAACACAAAATTGCAATTATGAATAAGTAACTTGAACCAAAAGGAAATGAAAGTAAAAGCGCTATAATTAAAGAGGAAATTATGGTACTTACAATTAAAGAAGCAAAATCAAAGATCAAAGCTTGCTATAAAATGCTACAATGGAAATTGAAATAAAACCCTAATAGAGCAATCTACTCTACACTACTCCTACTCCTAATGATGCTTTCTACCGAATGAAAACTAAAACTACAACCTAATGAATTCATATGTGTTGAATTCCCCTTCATATAGCATCCAAAATCAGCATCCAAGCCTTCCAAAATGGGACAAGAGGCCTCAGAAATCGAGAAACACATGCTTCATTAATGAAATCACGTGCAGGGACCTGTGCAGACGCACAGGTCTGTGCGTCCGCACACTTGGCTGAATGTTGACTGATAAACCCATATTTCATGATATATTTTGTGCTTAATTTGAGTGATTTATTCAATACTTATTCATATTAATTGCATGGTTTTACTTTCCCTTCCTTATTATGTGATGTATGTGAAAAACATGTTTCCTATGCTTTAAAATCAATTATTTTAATTACCTTTATTTCCATTCGATGCCGTGATTAGTGTGTTGAGTAGTTTCAGATCTTCTAAGGCAGGAATGACTCAAAGGATGGAAAGGAAACATACAAAGATGGAAGAAAAAGCACAAAATGGAGTTTCTAAAGAAACTGGCATCCACGCGATCGCATGGGCGACGCGGACGCATGCCAAACGCGAATCAACAGCGACGCGGCAGCATGACTGACGCGATCACGCGCCTTAAGCAAAACACATATGACGCGGTCGCATGACTGACGCGACCGCGTGACAAGAAAAGCTCTGAATAACGCGACCGCGTGACCCACACGGACGCGTGATAGAGGCCACGCACCAGAAATTGCAGAAAACGCTCCCAGCAAATTCTGAAGCCCTTTTTGGCCCAAATCTAAGTCCAGAAGGCATAGACCAGAGGTTATGAAGTGAGCGAATGCATCCATTCAGGGAGGGCTCACCAATTTAGTTACTTCTCATGATTTAGATCTAGCTTGAGAGAGGTTCTCTCCTCTCTCTCTTAGGATTTAGGACTTCTCTTATTTTAGGAGTGACTCTCAATCCCAGGTTTAATGTTCCTTTATTTTAAGCTTCCCTTTCACTTTTATACATTCCATTACTTTAGTTGATTATTTACTTTGCCATATAATTTATGAATTCTTCTATGTTCTAGATTATTTGAATTAATGTTATTTGAGGTATTTCAGTTTAATATTGCTTTCTTTTATTTATGCTATTATTGCTTTTACTCTGAAGACATCTTTATTCCAATAAATTTACTTTTCCCCCTTTTGGTCTTGGTTAAGAAATCAGTAACTCAGGAGTTATCTTAGCTCAATATAAAAGATAATTGTTATCTTTGCTAATTGAACTGAACTTCAATGATCCCAACCTTTTCTTAGGAAATAAATAGGATTCAAAAATCAAGCTAATTAGTCCCTTGACTTTCCTTTGCTTTAGTAAAGGTCAACTAAGTAGAATTAAGATTCAATCTTCTTTATTATTGAGAATGGTAACTAATCTGGACTTCCAATTTCTCACACCTTGCCAAAAGTTTATTTTACAGTTATTTATTTATTTTAATTGCTATTTAAATTATTTGTCATAATTGCTCCTCATTCTTGAAACCCCGAATTTACAATCTCCATAACCAATAATAAGAACATACTTCCCTGCAGTTCCTTGAGAAGACGACCCGAGGTTTGAATACTTCGGTTAACAATTTATTTAGGGCACTACAAGAAAAAAGGCCTATGGCCACGCTTTTTTCTTGCCACGCTTCAAAAGCGTGGCCAAAAGTGGTCAATGGCCATGCTTTTATGAGGGTGGCGATAGATTAGAGATTTGGCCACTTTTTTTTTGTCACGCTTCAAAAGCGTGGCGAAAAGGATCAACGGCCACGCTTTTGTAAGGGTGGCAATTGATTAGAGAAAAGGCCACGTTTTTTTCTGCCACGCTTCAAAAGCGTGGCCATAGAGAGAAACAAGGACGTTTTAAAAGCGTGGCGACAGGGTTTCATTACGGCCACGCTTACAAAACGTGGCTATATGCTGGTACACTTTTGCCACGCAATAAAAGCGTGGCCAAAAGTTTCTTTTCTGCCACTCTTCAAAAGCGTGGCCGTAGAGAGCAACAATAACGTTTTAAAAGCGTGGCGAGAGGGCCCCTGTAAGACCTAGAAATTTTAGAAGATTTTATTAAGAGCTAATTTAGATTTATTTATCACTAAGTATTTTAATCTTTGAAATTATTTTATTGAAGATACTTAAAACAAATTTTGACTAATTGAGTTTAAAAAGTAATTTAAGATTTTATCTGATTTTATAATTATCGAATTATTTTCTATATTTCAAATTATAAGGTTTAGCAAATGTAAAATACTAAAAATTTTATATAATATACTCTAATTTTATTAAAATTTATTAAATTCCAATTTACCCAAAATTCCTAATTTTATTTTTATCCCAAATTAAACCCTAATTCCTAAATTAAAGCCCACAAACCCTAATTTCCACCACCTCACCGTCACTCACCCTTTTTTCCACCGCCATTCCCTTCCTAACAGCACTAACACCTATCAGCTTTGGCAAAAACTAAAGAAAGAAGGAAAGAAAAGAAAAGAGAGGGGGAACGAAGGAACAGAAGGGAGAAAGGAGGGGGAGAGAGGGCCGCGACGGGGGAGAAGAGAAGAGGGGAAGGAGAGCGCCGGTGTTGCTGGGTGTTGCCGCCGCTGTCGCAACCTTGCCGAGCCTTGGAGGGAGACCCCGCCGTTAAGCCGCGTCACCGTCGAACTCGTCCAACCGCGCCACCGCGCTCAGCCTTGTCTCGCGTCGCCACTGTGCCATGCGTCACTGCCGTTCGCACTGTCAGTTTCGCGCAGGGGAAACCATGGCCGTCGAGGGTCCATCCACGCCGTAGCTGAAGCTTGAACGCCGCTGCAACCACCGCGTGTTATCGTCTTCAAATCGCCGCCGTTGGAGTCGCGAACAGAGATCGCTCGCAAGGGAAATCGTCGCGGAGCTTCCGTCGTCGCCGCGTGCTGGGCTCGCCGTCGTTCTGCCCGCGCAGTTGCTGCGTTGCCAGAGCTCCTCGCCGCCGCTGCTGGCCCCGGAAACCGCCTTTCAAGCCTGTGTCTGTTGGTAAGCCCTAACCCTGCTCCAGCTTCTTTATCCATTAAGTTCACCTTTATCGTGAGAGTTGTCGCTGAGGTTGTCTGTGCCACGTTATACGGTCACCGTGAGTCTCTTTGCCGCCGTCCAAGCTGCCATCAGAAGGATCCACCACAGCCTCCTCTGTTCTTGTCTTCGAATCAGTACTGCCCTTTTCCAGTTTCAATCCCAATTCTGCTATTTCTGAATATGTAACTCCTCAGTCCTTACTCTGGAATGAATTTGTCTTTCCTCTGAAAGTTGCCCTGGATGAACTTGTTTATTGTGCTGTTTTGGTGTTGAATTCTGGACTTGTGATTGCTGTTTGTTGTATTTTTTTTCATTGTCCAAAATAGATGCTGTGGAAGTGTTACTGTTTCATTAATTTTTCTTGGTTTGTTGTTGCTGAGTTCTGCTCTGCTTGTTGCTTGGTCCATATTATATGAACTGCAATGATTTCAGTTTGTGGAACTGGTTAAGTCATATGAATTATGTTTGCTGCTTGCTTGAACCTGGGAAACATGCTATTTACTGCTGCTGTTTAATAAGTGTTGCTGCTTCGTGCCATGTGTTAGCAACTCGTTTTCTTGTTGCGATTCTTTGTGCTTATTATGCATTCATGCTCATTACATCCTTAATCATTGGCTGCTGCTGATTTCTCAATTTGCATTTCCTCTTCTGCTCACTTTCTATGCATGCATATATGATGTTCATTCTTGGATTCTTTTTGGGGGGGTGTTTGCCTAAATTTGCTTGGCATTGGGAAATTGTTGTGTGATCATGCAATTGCACTTGGATTCTTTTGCAACAATTATTCATGGATCTTATTTTTCATTTTCTTTTCACTATTAAGTAAATAATTAAATTAATTTCACATTGTACAAAAGCACATGGGACAGTGGCCTAAAACATTGGATATCTGAAAGTAAATAGAAATTAAATTGATGTTTTCAATGAGAAGGATTTCTGCTAATTCTGAGAGATTGAGGTTATTCATTTGTTTGTGATAGAAAACATTGTGTCCCTACTTTGATGTGGTTTCTGATGCTTGCATTGTGCTGCCATTATCTAATATAATCTGAAATTCTGAACAGCCATTTGAATTTGTATTTGCATTTCTCAATCATGCACTATTATTATATTGTCTATTGTTACATATCATAGCCCATATTGTTAACGTGGTTTCTCAGCCTGGGAAATCGTGGAATAATTATTGATTACTAGACCATATAATATTACTCTACTTAACAACATTATCTCTTTTAATGTGATCATAAATGTTCCGAGGAAATAGAGTGTTCATGCAGATGTCTTGATTAATTTCCAACACCTAGACTACATGTGTCAGCTTTCTGTTTCACTTGAGTTTTAGGTTTTTTCAGCACTTAGATTTGTTTTACAAACCAACTGCTGCTTTCATCTGCAATATCAAATTCCCTCTTCAGGTGGCTAGCTTTCCATTTGATGATCATAATTGCCCAATACTTCAACTTGTTATCTCTTTCTGTCATAGTGCATACTCGTGGTTGAAGTTAGATATTGAGAATGTTGTGGTTGTCCACTGTAAGGCTGGAACGAACAAGGTTGATGATTTCTAGTCTTCTATTATTCTTGAAGGTGAGTAGTATCTAAACGTTTTCTTCTAAATTTAATGAACCTGCTTTACATTTACTCCATCTTTCTTTTTATGCTGCTCAGTTTTATTTATATTTGGTAAGTTAAATGTGCTGCAGTTCTCTCCAATTGCTGAGGAGTCAATGGATTACTATAATCAGAAATGATGTGTTGATGGAAAAAGACTTGTTCTGCCCAGTCAGATTGTAAGTTCGGCTTTGCTATGTCCTAATTCAGCCGAAAATTGGGGATTCTGGAGTATTACACTCTTGCTTCTTGTCTTATGTCTTACTTTATCTTTTGTAACTTAAACATGTGTTTTGTTCCCTTGTTGATTTTGCTATTTCAGGGAAGCTGTGAAACATTTTGGTCCTGGTCCTAGTGTTCCTCACAGCCATACCAAGCCTTATGTACGATCTAAGGGAAGGAAGTTTGAGAGGGCTAGAGGAAGAAAGAACAACAAAGGACTTAGTGTTTAAGTTGTATTGTTTCTGTATTTTTCTACCGTTTTTAGTTTTGGAATTTGAACTCGAAATTTATTTTGTATTTGAATATTAGTTTATTAATGTATAAAATAATTAAAGCAAAAATTGTCACTAATTACTGTTTGATTTGTCTTGCAATAAAAATTGCATACTATATTTATAGTTTTGGTAATAAAACAAGATTGAAAATTTATATTGTAGTAATTAAGATCAAGTAAGGAAAAGAAATTTTTTTTTTTAATTTAACAAGCTTTTCGCCACGCTTTTAAAGCGTGGCTGTATGTCTTCCTATCGCCACGCTTTAAAAGCGTGGCTGTATCTCTCCCTATTGCCACGCTTCAAAAACGTGGCCGTATCTCTCTCTATTGCCACGCTTCAAAAGCGTGGCCATATCTCTACCTATTGCCACGCTTTTAAAGCGTGGTCGTATTTTCCACCTACAGCCACGCTTTTCCAAGTGGCTGTTTGTAAAAAAGCGTGGCAAACAAAAAGCGTGGCAATAGACTGCAAAAAGCGTGGCGATAGAGCAACCGCCACCCTTTGATAGGCCACCCTTTCGAAAGCGTGGCGATAGCTCAAAAAGCGTGGCGAAAAGCTATCGCCACGCTTTTTTCAGCTTTTCGCCACGCTTTAAAAGCGTGGCAAAAGACGTGTTTTCTTGTAGTGGGGGTTTGTTACTTGTGACAACCAAAACTTTTGCAAGAAAGGTTGATTGCTTGGTTTAGTAACTATACTTGCAACGAGAGTTTACTATAACTTCTAAACCATCAATCTTCAGCTCTTTCAAAATGGCGCCGTTGCTGGGGAACTGCTAACGTGTGCCTTATTATTGGTTTTTGTAAATATTTTTCTTTTACTTGTTTATTTAATTATATTTTTCCTTTTTAATTTTATTTGCTACTATGAACTCTCACCCTTCTCGCTTTGAGTTTGGTTCTAACTTTGTTGAAGGAAATAGAAGTTACAGCAGGAATATGCATCAAGGTCAGACCAATCAAGGATGGATGGAGCCAAGAAGATCTAATCAACCCTTTAGGCAACAACATCCTCCAAGATATCATGGACAACAACCATTCTACAATGCATACCCAGCTGATAGATATGGTGGACAACCTTGTAACTACCAACAAGCCCCACCCTGTGCCTATAGACCATCCTCTCAACATAACCTCGAACCACCACACTCACAAGCTTCTCTTCACCATTCGCCACCACATGATCCCTATTTACCCCAGTTCCAATCCAGTCACTCCCAAGCACCACCACTTTCCTATGTATCATGTCCAAATCCATCACCCAGAATCAGAGGTTCGCCTCAAGGAAACAGTAAATAAACTTCAAACAACTATTCGACAACTGGAGCAAGCAGTAATTCAATTAGCTTCTAGACATTCGAACATTCAAGGACCAACCACAGCCCCATGTGGACAATCTAACGAAGAGCGTAGCATGAAGGAATTACTAGAAACTCCAGTGGACAAGACAGAGAATGAATTCGTACTAGAACAAGTAGAAGGAGCTGTCATTATGCAAGAAGAAGAGTTGGTTGAAGATCTAGGAGACGCTGAACCTCCATGGGAATTCAGAGCTGAAGAGAACTCCGTCAAGGACGTAACAGTTAATGCTAAGGAGGACAGTGCACAATCCCTAAGGCAAGTCATTTATGAAGAACTAGATGGAATAACCCAGGACACAAATTCCCTTGATGATGATAGTCACAAGTCAAGCTCTCTTAGTAATGAACTTGCATCCGCAAGTGAATTCTCTGAGATCGAAGAATCTTCCCCAAATGAATACGAAGATGATGCAGAGGTAGATTTCTCTCAACCTCCAATCTATGACTCGAGTGATGAGGAAGACACAGAAGACTTTGACTAGAACACAGATGCATTTGAAGAACCTTGTAAAGAAGTGGAGGAATTCACAAAAGAGCACAAGGGAGTAGAACTTACAAAACCATCGGAAACACCTTCCCCAAGGCCATTACCACCCAATACAAGCTTCAAGTGGGTACAAACCTTAACTTTTAACTTTACTTTTTCACTTGAATACGGTTTGCTTGAAACAGATGGACAGCTTAGAGCTCTCTGCGGCTTTAAGAGTAAGAGGGAAATGGCTCGTGCTCAGAGCTGGTACACAAGGTTCAATAAGGTTCCACGCTTCAACTTGAAGTGCACGGATTGGTATCATGCTCAATTGAATGGATCTAGGAAAACGTTTGGTCACCATGGTGAGAATCTACTTTCTAAACCGCCCGGATGGAAAAGCATAGATCAAGACGGAGGCGGATTTAAAAGCAAAGTTTGGGATCCTGGAATCTATTCCGCCATTCGTCATTCCGGGAGCCTAAAAATTTGTTTGAAGCTGCTCAGGAGCTTTACATGCCTAGTTTGGGACCCCGGAGGCTATTGGCATTCCACGCATTGGTGGAGATTTTTGGATGAATTTAAACATAAGCCGCCATAACAGGAAGCCCCTCCAATGTCCAACTTAAGGACTTTAACTAAAAGTGCTAGGTGGGAGACAACCCACCATGGTATGATCGTTCATTTTTCAATTTTTATTTCGTTTTGCTTATTTTCAAGTTTTATTTTATTTTATAATATTGAACCTGGAACTTTGCATCGCATTCATATTAATCATTGCATTCTACACTGCATATAAAAAAAAGGGTGCGCGACGCGACCGCATCACTCATGCGATCGCGTCATATTGCGAAAAACACTACCCACGCGACCGCGTCATCCATGCGGCCGCGTGACCTGGAAATCGGCGTAAGGATCCAACGTCCAGAAAGTTAGGCTGGAATCGTGCGGCCATTGTGCGTTTCGCACAAATGACCCACGCGATCGCGTCACTCACGCGATCGCGTCACTTGCACAATGCCAACGCCATGCGACCACGTGAGCGACGCGACCGCGTCGCATAGATTGCATGAACACCCCAAAGGAGTCAGAGAGTTACGCTGAAATGACGCTGGATTTGTGCGTTTAGCACAAATCCCAGCGACGCGATCGCATGCCCCAGGCGATCGCATCATTCACTCTTTTAGCCATTCCATGCGATCGCGTCACCCACGCGATCGCGTCACCCCCTCCCCTCCCCATTTTGCTCAAGCCATGGGACCGCGTGGATTCAAATTTATAACCCCCAAACCACGTGAACCCTATCAGTTGCGCCCCCCCTGAAACCCTCTTTTCCCTCTCTTCCCCTCCAATCCAACCACCACCATCCAGCCACCATCACCGCCACCCACAGACGCTGCAGACCTCCAAGACGCCGCCGCCACCGACCCCCTTCCTCCTCCCCCTTCTTTCTTCTTCTTTCTCCTTCTTCCCCCCCTCTCCGCCACTGCCCCCTTCGCAACCACCACCCACCGCCACCGCCCGTCCCAGCCGAGCCACCCCCATCCGCCACACACACACCTATCCCCTCCCTTCCCCTCTTACCCCCTACCCCATTAGCCAACCCTTCTTCCCCCCTGCCCCGAACAGCCGTGACACCACCGCCAGCCGCCGCACCAGACGCCGTCACCACCACTCCCAGCCCCCTTTCTCCCCACTCTCCTTATTCGGCCTACCAGGTTTCGACGAACGCCGCCCTTCTATCCTTAGTCATTATTTCATTATTTTCTATTTATGTTCATGTTAGGCTAGTTAGATATGCATGTTGTAGTGGATTTTAGGTTGTTAGGTAGCCTAGGATGTGGTTAGTGAATTTAGGCCTGTTTACTTGCACTGTTCATGTTTCTGTTTTATCCAATTTTTAATTCTGCTGTTACTATGATATTTGTAATGTTCATATGCTGTGATTTCTTGTTTCAGGCTGCTCTTTACACTGAATTTTCTTGTTTATATTCCTTATATGTAATTGCAAGCTTTAATTTTAATTCATATGAACTATTTTATTGTTG